>NC_056712.1:4668498-4823498 GCF_018831695.1 Puntigrus tetrazona | reverse complement strand
AGCACATGAATGTAGAATACCGTGGTGACCTTCACCTGAAATAATTTCTTGAATCCAGGATATGAATCACCGAGACACTTTGGTGACCCCTCTGCTGATCTAGGACCAGGAACCAGGGGGAAATTGTACTGCATATTTATTAGCACTCTGACAGCATTTGTGGCCCAGATTGTAATGCTAACAATAGTAAACACATGAACGTGTTACTCATGTTTCCCTCCTCGCCCTGGAAAGAGTGCAGAGTGTCAGCATTACAATCAAACGTCAGATATCGTTTGCTGTTTATAGACCTGCACCATCTGGCTGATCAGAGGGTGCGCAAAAGGAGGGGTAATATAAAGTTCAATGGCTGTGTGGTGAGCATGTATGCTAGCTGTGAATGGACTAGCGTTCCGCCAAGTTGATATGCTGTGGTGTGTTTGTGGTGACTAGTAAGTTTTAAAACTCTAAGCATACTGCGCATGAATGCAGACGTTTTTAGCTACGCACACTTGATTTCACGTGTTGTTGCATTTTAAAATACATAATTCATAAGTCAAGTATACAGACCAGTGGAAGGGATTTCATTACAGTGTGGCAATGTGTGTTAGCATGAGCATCGATAAGACAAACAGAAATGTCCTTTTCTAGTGTTCACATTGAAATGATCTTGATGTAATAATCTATTTTAATTTTAAAAGGGTCATGCAAATCAACATGTTCTTGATATTAACACATTTAAGAGGCTACTGTGCATTAAATAACATACTGCAAGCATTAAAATGTAACAAAAAAATGTATTATTCTTTTCTGCCCTTCTGAAAGTCCAAGATTTGAATTTATCATGACATTATGATTTCCTAATATTGTGAGCTGATTTCTTTAGGAATCATGATTTCTGGTTTTGCTCTGTTCATTTTGAAGATCAAAAACATTCTGCAACAAACTTATTACAACTTGAGTCTTTTTAGAGTTGCGTCTTTCAATTTTAGAACTAGAGCTGCGGTGTTACATTGAAATACTGTTCGAAAGTTACATTTTCTGTACATTAATACAGAATAGTTTTAACCAGTTTATCAATATAATATGACATAGGAATTGGACTTCTCCTGCGCTTAGGAAATAGGGAGCAGTGAACACTGCAAAGGGACTCTATTATTTAGCAGCTTAAGACGCACTAAAATGTAATAAATGTTAAACCATTGGAATACATACGTATAGCAATGTAATAAAAATGTGCCAGGGTTCACATATTAAACCTGTGTTTTAATACCACTCAGTGGATGTTTCTCTTTGAAACTGCACGAAACATGCAGTAAGGTACATAAAAAAACGGTGTTGCACAAAAAGTGCACATAGGTACATATTTTTTGAGATCAGCTTGTTCTCCTCATAATCGCTTTAGCGCTCAATTCAAGATCAGCAAAAGTCTATCGGTGATTTGATTTCAGAATTTTTGTCAAAACTCCCTTCATAATCAATGACAGCAAAAATGAGTTTATTTTGCTCAGTGAGTCTTATAGTTACATAATGTTTTCACAGTGTCAGATATGAGGAAAGTATTTGTGAGATTGCAAAAATCGCGTAGCAATAAGTAGATCATTGCACTGTTTTTTTCCGTAATCCAAATGGATGGGAATGTTATAATGCGATTCAAATGCATGAATTTGAATATTTCCGCTTAGCACTTTACTGCGTATTTAGAGCTCAGAAAAGCTGGGTCATTGGAACGAGAGAAAGGGAACAGATAGAGTCTTGGCTTCCCGAGCCCCAGGTGGCCATCTTTCATCCTCCAGCCACCCTGCGAATGCTTTGGAGAGAGAGTCGATATCCTTGACATCTGCTCCCTCGCCCTGGGAGTCTGGCCACTGTCCTGTCCTGAGCGCCTGCAGCGGAGCGAAGAGCTCAGCTATTCTCAGCCTCCAACGCAGACGCGCACACAAATACACGTGTCAGGTGTTAACAGTCCACCAGCGCTGCATCTGACAGCACGTTCCCCCAGCGAAGAGCAATGGCAAAAATGAAAGGTTAGGCAGGTTAGTTGGATTGGAAATATCACAGCCTGCAAGGTGCGACTCCTGGATATTCCAGCAGTCTCGGATTCTCTTCATCGCTTGGCCTCCAGAACATTATCTTTGGGGAAATTAGGAAACCTAAGTAGTGGGTAAATTTCCTTAGTGTGCAGTGGGCCAACAAAGAAAAGCCTCGCTGCGGATCAATTGTGCAGTCAGGTAAGAAAGTGCCCAGAGGAGGGTGAAGCAGGGAGTCTCCAAGAAAAACAAACCTGGTACGAGAACACAAACGGAGAAAAAGAACTTTTTTAGATGCTGCGATTCTGAGCCCTCAAACGCGCATCTCTCGAACGTTTCTGAGGCATTCATAATCATTGAACAGCATGCATATGCTAGCTCGCTTGGGTATTTCTAAGTCTCTAGCTGTGTGCGCCGCAGATGGGTGGTAATAGTAATATTGAGCGGTCATTAAGGTGGGAGGGAGGCCAAAACTGTTCTCGCTGCTGGGATGTGTGGTACGTTGCGCTACCTACGCACTACTGGGCCCAGGCTTCTTTGTTGTTGATAAAGAAGGAGTAGGAGTGTAAGTGTAGTTGAAGAATTAGATTCCGTTTGCATGTTCTTATCGGTGATCTGAGCTGTAGAGAGCAGAGGATGTGTTGAAAGGTTTGAGTGCTGACATGCGCATGTTAAAAAGTCCTGGAGTCCTGGATCTCAGCACATTCAGATACACATCTCGACACAAATGTGGGTGTAGATTATAGCTGCGAACGTTTCAGCCGAATGGATGAAATTATGTTGCATTCCTCGGCCCATGGCCATCTGTGCCCATGTTTGTGCAATGATTAGGTTTAATCATATTCTGCGTTCTGTGTTGCTTTGGCAGCCGCGATTATGTGAGATCAATGCAAACAAACTCTGAGAAAATATTTAGACCTAAACGGGTTTCGCTGGTCATAAAACTATTTTAATTAGGCTCACACTCTATAATTGTTCAGCGCCTTCAGATAATAACAGAAGGCTTCTGAAGTGTGACATTATAATAGGTTGTTGATAATGTAAAGTATATTGATTTAATTATATGGCTTTGTGAAAACATCCACTGAAGCATATATCAATACTAGCTAGACAAATCCCAGAAATGAAAAAAATCAAATACATTTGTGTCATTAGAATTTAGTATTTTGTTTTTATTTCAACCTAATTTCTATATCCCCAGTCCACAATCCACAACAAAACAAAATATAGAGTCTGAGCCATTCATACAAAAAAATGGCATTCTTCAACCTGCACACATTTTGTTATTATCATTGGTCTATGTATGACTGGGTCACGTGATACCTACATGTCCAACTCGAAAAAGCATTGCATTTTAAGGTGTAGCGATGCATTCTCAAGACCTGTGCATCGTGTTAGGCTCTGTTTAGCTGTTTTTGACTCCAAGACCGCATCCTATGTAAACAGCAAAGCTCTTAAAAATTATTTCGCCATAAAATGTTAACCATGAACATAATGGAGCGAAAATAAATCCGAATGGTCGGCAGACATTTGCTCGTTTGCTCTAATCTCTTATAACTTATTCCTTATAGTGAATACTGCATGGTGTGCTATATACACAGACGGTTCACAAGCTCGTTTATCAATTCCTTGTAGTGAATACTGCATAGTGGAAGAGAAAGTGATTTCACTGACTCTGAAGAGAATTAAAACTAATGCTGTTTGATTTGGTTGTCTTTTGGTCAGTGATACTCTGCAGACACATGTGTGTTTATTGTTTATTTTGTGGTCATGAAAGATTCAGTACCCCTTAGACTTACTAAGGGCTAGCTTTTTCATTTGTAATGTACAAATGGGAAAGCTACCCCTTAGTAAGTGTTCACAATAGTACTTCACAATTTACCTCTTCAAACTAACTTAGAAATCAATTTTTTTTCAAAGCTAACTTAACATAAAACCAAAAAATAAAGTTTCAATTGAAATCTTTAATTGTTTCGACATACATATTTCTGAAATAATATGTTGAACACCAAAACAGAGTCTTGGCTAAACTAGCTTGCTTACTAAGAGTAATATTAATCTAAATGATTCACATGGTTTTATATGTTGCAAAATCATCAAATCATCAATGCATCAAATATTTTTACACCTAGATAATTTTGTTTTTATTTAGCAGCCATTACATTTTTTATAGTATGCTAAAAACAGCCAAAGTCTTTCAAAGTCTGACAAAAGCGGATCCAAAATATTTGGTCATATGACATGAAAAAGTGCACAGTTCCCAAGATACAGAGGGTGGGTCAACTTACCCCATTCTTTCTACTGAAAAACCAGCAAACTAGCTTAGCAATCCGTTAGCTATCAGGCAAAGCGGTTAGCACTAAGCTAAGGATGTATACGAATGTTTCGTGTACAGTTTCATACTGAGTATCTACTACATTTGCTTTGATGACTAAAAAAGTTTCATGGTGTGAATACGGGTGATATGAATGAAGTTTAGATGCACTACATCTGTTATGTTGTCACTTTCGAGTTACTTGCCAGCAACAGTTTTCTAGGGCTTTTTTCCGAATTATGTGTAAGATTTAAGACATTAATTTTCAGATTTTCACGATACCATGGCATCACACCGAAAAAGGCACAGAATAGAAGTATTACTTTAATCAAACGATGCTGAAAACATTAAACTCCCAGTCCTACTTTATATTCATCTATTCCTGATGTGAAGCATTGCTTAAAATGCATTTATTTTGTCTCCTCTTGCTGCAGGACTGTTTCATCGTGCCATAATCCAGAGTGGCTCAGCATTGTCCAGCTGGGCCGTCAACTACCAGCCGGTTAAGTACACGAGGCTGCTGGCAGAGAAAGTGGGCTGTAATGTGCTGGACACGCTAGACATGGTAGACTGCCTGAGAAAAAAGAGCGCTCGTGAGCTGGTGGAGCAAGACATCCAGCCAGCGAGATACCACGTCGCCTTTGGCCCAGTCATCGACGGAGATGTCATTCCAGACGACCCTGAGATCCTGATGGAGCAGGGCGAGTTCCTCAACTATGACATCATGCTGGGTGTCAACCAGGGAGAGGGCCTGCGCTTCGTGGAGAACGTTGTGGACTCTGAAGATGGCGTCTCGGGCAATGATTTCGACTTCTCGGTCTCTGACTTTGTGGACAGTCTTTATGGTTACCCAGAGGGAAAAGATACGCTACGAGAAACCATTAAGTTCATGTACACGGACTGGGCGGACAGAGACAACCCTGAGACGCGGCGTAAGACTCTGGTGGCGCTTTTCACCGATCATCAGTGGGTGGAGCCCTCGGTGGTGACGGCAGATCTTCACGCCCGCTACGGGTCGCCAACGTACTTCTACGCCTTCTACCACCACTGCCAGAGCCTGATGAAGCCCGCTTGGTCAGATGCAGCCCACGGAGATGAGGTGCCCTACGTCTTTGGCATTCCCATGATTGGCCCCACCGACCTCTTCCCCTGCAACTTCTCCAAGAATGATGTCATGCTCAGTGCTGTTGTCATGACCTACTGGACAAACTTTGCCAAAACTGGGTAAGTGCCTAACTTACATCATGCAAAGTCTGGGGCATGGATCATTGTGTGTTTGTGTGATGCACGATGGCAGCTGGTCTTTTAATTGACCGATCCAAGCTTTTTCGTTGAGGATGCTTGTGTGGAATGCTGGCTTACCATTAGACTGCAGTCTGGAAAATACAATTGAATTGTAATGAATAAATATGAATATATAAATACACATCTGCATGTATATATTTGAGAAAAAAAAGATGTTACATGTATATATCAAATACAAATATATACACATAAATACATGTAAAGATTTTTTTGCATAACATACTTGTGCGCACTGTGTATATTTATTATGTATATATAAAAGCACACACATATAGTACATATTTTGATATATTTACACTCAATTAATTCATTGGCTAGGAACAGCCCATGGTTGACAAAAACAATCATTTTCTCTTGTTCAGATTCATAGCAATGCGTATTCATGTTGCTATTGTCTCATTTATTGATATCTGTACATTAACTCCACAAATTACTAGGCACTGCAATTATGTGTCTATGATGACACATAATTACTGTTTATTAGCAAGATAGACTGAAATTGGCTAAACTTGCTTGCAAAATAAAGCTAATTATTAGTATAACAAATATAAAAAAAGGCATAAACACAGTATTTGAAAAAAATTGCCATGAACATCATTATTCATCTTCTCTTTTCTATGTGATGCTGCTGTTGGTTGGACTGTTTGCGAAAATCCACACCTTTAATAGTACTTAATGAGTTTAATCTCATTTAGTTATTATTGATTATCTAATATGCAGCAAACTCTGTCTTAAATTCCCCATTATTACTGATTGGTTAGCTTCAGGTTGTACTACTCATTTATTCTGCATTACTTCCTGCATAGTTACCTATTATTGATGGATAATTATTCCAAAGCGTCCCTATTCTCATTCTTCGCTGTGGACGTTGTGTTTTGTAACCTTGCAGATCATTTACATGTGCAAACAGCTATATTACACACTAAAGGAAAGGTCAAATAAAAAAGCGTAATAGGTGCCCTTTAATAGACCAAAGTGTCATAGCCATTTAAATGAAACAAAAAATTGGCAGGAATTGCATTTCTAGATTTGGCGAGTTGAATAAATGTACACTTCCTGCAGATCATTTGCATTAAATAGAAGATTCGGTCATCATCTACTCACGTTGGTGTAACCTCAAATACATAAGATTCATTCTTTACTGTTAAAGCTGCACTTTTCCATGTTGCAATAATATTTGATCCGATGCATTACTGTATATTTATTGATTCATCATTTGACAGAACTCATTTTCTGATAGCAATAGCAACATTAGTATGCATATTTTACTGAACAATGGACAAAGTGCTTATCTATATTGCTTATATATACCCATATTACTTATCATCCTATACTCTACTATCGTCCTACATGTTGTGTGTGTGTATGTGTTTTCATAGCCTGTGCATATCGTTGTTCTTTTGTTGATTTGGATTGCTTCTGTTGTCCGCTTTGGATGAAAGCGTCTGCTAAATGATAAAATGTAAACCAACATATTGAATCTGAAGAGTTCTGCTCTCAGACCTACGCAACAGTCCTGCCGCAAAGCCCCAGTAAAGGTAATTATGATGAATGTGTCGAGGGAAAATAATAGGAAGACTCTCCATCTCCTCATAAGCGCGCCTTTAGAGAGAAGCCATCTTTACGGATTACGCTTATATCGAAAGAGTTTTCGTTTTTTGTTTAGATTTTATTTTTTCCATAGATATATTTAGAATGTCTTTTTCGCTCCTGTTCAATACGAGAAGGCAGAAAGCGCCCGTTTTCTTTATTTTATAAAATCACGTTTTGTCGATATCGTCAGCGCACACAATTAAAAGTAGAGCCTTTACGGTTCCGACTGATTGCTTGAGCGATTGCTTTTATCGCTGCACAAACTTATATCAAACGAAACAAAAATGTTTTTTTCTAAATGAACGTTTTTAGTAGTTTGCTGGAAGGGGAAAAAGACGGGCCCGGGTCGGTAATTCCGATAAGCTCTCGGACACGGGCCTAAATTTGAGAGCCGCGCAGGGCTCTACACAGAATACAGGTTTACAGAATACAGCACGAGTGGGACTTGAGACACCGTGCAGAGAGAATTATCAGTGGAACTCATCACATTTCTGCCCCTCAGCAATATCGATCAAAACCCCTCTCTTCAGTTGATCACTGCCGCCCCAGGTGACTGCATATACTCAACAGCGCCTCCTCCCTCGCTCCCCTTCTCCTTCCTGCTCCATCCTGCCCAGAGCACAAAGCATTATAGATCTGTATGAGGAGTGCTTGTAATCAGCTCTAACAACACAAATCTAATTTGACAACTGCTGTTACTGAGAAAAATTGATTGGTCATGCTGCTGCTTCTCCACTTTTACCAGTCACAATAAAAATGACACCCCCTGACATTTATAAATCATTCTTTAACTGTTAAGTGCACACTAGGCGTAGCCAAAAATAACATGCACAGAGTGCAAATGCTAATGGATGAGTACCGCGGGCTATTTTTTTTTTACACTGAATGCTCAAGTCAACATTCCGCAAGCATATCAGAGAACTTTTCAGAACAACATCTGTCCAGAAAATGTCAAATTAGCTCAAGGGCATGGGACATTTGTACGCTAAACACTGATCTCTCCCCACAGGGTGATCATTTTCTCAGTTAGACTGCCAGATTTTCTCAGTTTCTCGAAAACAAAAACACAGAAAGGAAATTGTTTGGTCAGCGGATTGCGATGAATGCTATTTCCTGTTTCTTAAACATCCAAAAAAATTGACAATAGTTGTTTCATCTTGAAATAACTTGTTTCCCTGCTGCCTACATTTTTTTTGTTGTCTACAATTAACATTTTTGGGCAGCGGGGTAACAAGTTATTTCAAGTGGAATTTGATATGAGATATATATACCTGATATATCCAAATGAACTCATAGCATATCGAATCAAGATCAGAATCCAAACTAATTGCGAAATCTGCGCAAATATTTCAGGAAATTATGGAGGGACGCATTAAAAGGGTTATTTCTTTTTTCAAGCAAAAAAAATGCATTCAAAATGAAAACAGTAAAGATGTATATTCGAAAAACAAACCACTTGTTTTGCCACTTGATGTTTGGGAAAGGAAATAAAGCATGACATGCCAACAGAGGATATATTAAAAAATACAAACCTTCATGATGAGTCATAGATATATCATATATAAATTGTATAAATGTGTTCATCTATTCAAATTGAATTCAATCGATAGCCTCAAAGCGTATTTCCGATTTCAAAAACGTCATGTCTTGAACAAATTTGACACAAAAGCACAAAACCATTCTCTACGTTGCTTTAAAAACCCACTGTCCGTAAAATACACGGCAGCCTCGACCCCTGCTGTATGCTATCTGCCATTTTAAAAGCATCCTTTCAGAAATACTAAAGATTATTTATTACATGACAAACACTGTATCCTCTCGCAGTCATTCATCTAATGGCTTCCAATTGAACTGGCATTATAGAATCCATTTTAAGCACTACTAAGTTTCTGATATTACTGCCCGTAGAGTTGTTCTATTTGTGCGGCTCTATTGTGAGGAGCGGATTATATAGGATACTGCTTAGCAGTCGGCTTGTGCAGAGCCAAGGATTAGATGCCAGGATAATGAACCTCTCAATCGCATAAAGTACACAAATCGTCACTTCCATCTTAACCGGCAAACTCTCCGGTTTAGCTCCGATGCATGCCGGGACACAGCCACAAATGTGCACTACAGCATGTGAAGTGTGCTTACAGCTTCTCCATGCGATGACCTAGATAGCGCTCCCTGGCATCTCTCTGAACTGGACTCTTGAACCCGAGCCAAATACGTACGTGGATACGGAACCTGAAGTTGAATAGGTGTGCGTTATAGTGAGCTCGTGCCACTTAATGTCAACAGTACGTATCATTCCCCGAAGCCAAATCCTTCTTTCCGCTTCATGGTGCTTACAAGCAGTGTTTTCCCCCCCTGCAGTTAGAATACAACATGAAAACAACCATTAGCTGCGAAATCTGGGTAGAAAGGCATGTTTGACCAAAAACTAGGCTAAGTGACAAAGTAACAACGTTTCCTTACTGGATGCCAAGCTCTTGAGTATGAGGCTAATAGATACGGTATATTATTTTATAGTACATTATAATTATATAGGTTACTTTGGAAATACAATTGACCCAGTAAATAAAATAATTAATGGAACTTTATTAGCTTTCATTTTGAAACATTCGAAGCAGACAGGGTTAAATCTTACAGTAGTACTCGACACTGATTACTGTCAGACTTTCAAAATCCTTCATCACATGGGTTAAGATTATAATAATTTCATTTTAAAAAGCACAGCCACCACAAAATCAGACTTTGGCACCTCTTTTAACTTTGGGAGCGTTCTGAGGTCAAATACAGATTTAAAATCCTAACAAGAAGCCGTTTAATAGCTATGACGCTGTTTTTAAAATGACATCTTTGCATGGCCATGATATTAAACGCTACCATGAAAAAAACGATTAATCTTAAAATAAATAAATAAAGCATATACGTGAACCAAAATAGATATAATAATACAATAGAATAATGCAATTGTTGAATAATTGTTTGACCTCCTAAACTCCTGAAACGTTGTTGTTTAATTTTTTTAAAGCGGTAAATGCAATTTGTGAAAGAAATCAACCATATCTGTGTGTGTGTGTGTGTGTGTGTGTGTGTGTGTGTGTGTGTCGAAATATTCAAATGTAACCCTATTTGTAATCATTAACATTTTCATAAGTAACTGTAACTTAATTGCAAATCTTTTTTTACAGTAACTGTAACAGATTACAGTTACATTTATTTTGTAATTAAATTGTATAATTTAGTTACATCCACAACACTGATTATTATATTATATTATATTATATTATATTATATTATATTATATGTGGATTATTTGCTGTGGTGATCCCTTATACATGCATGTTATAAATGTTAAGATGTAATAAACTCTTGTTGTTGTTGTTTTTGCCACATTAGTAAAAAGCATGAACGCCTCCCATTTGTAGAGAGATTTATAAACAGGCGGTGGGCCTAAAAGCTCTCACATTGTGTTTAATCTGTGTAAAAAAAAATTAAATGACTTTAGGTGTTATTACATATTTCTGACTCTCTAACGAGTCTTTTTGAAGAAAAGTCAAATAGACGTTTTATCTGTCTTTGGGACAATTATTAAAAATCATTAATCTCCGAAATGAATGGAAGAATAATGGTAAAATGCTGCCAAGTGTAGAACCGTTAAATTGAATTCAAATCTCAAAGGGTTTTTAGACAGTTTTTTTTTTTTTTCTGAGCATGTTATTAACAGTAAAAGCGTAATACATTAGCACCCTAATTAATTTATCAAGTGTTAACCGGTGGCCATTAGTCCTGCAGAAAAACAAAAGCATCCAAGAACCTTTTCCCCATTGATAACTGAATTGTCTGTGCATATCGCCTTTGTTCAGGCTACAAATGGACCTCAAATGCTGCCGCTCTGTTTTTCTATAGAGATCGTAACGGTAGCATTTGACGGACAGGGGCTGTTTCCTCTATGTTCTTCTACTGTGTCATTCAGCCTCCAGTCAAACAGCCCATGCTGAGCAGAATACTGTTGTGCTTTTCCTTTTGTCCTCCTATTTTCTCTGCATCTCCCTTCGTGCTTTCTTGTAACAAGAACACAAGCCACTCTCAGAAATGCCGAGGCCTGCTGGGATGAATCCAGATATATTTCTGTTTGAAAAGCCCATGTTTTTTCATGATGCTATCCCTTGCCGAGACACCGGCGATTCCGCTCAAAGAATAAAACATGATTAATCAATAATCGATAAGCCACGATTAATAAATAAGACTTAGCTACGCACGTGCCAGCTTGACCGTGATCGCTCAGTGATTTGACACGACCCGCATTTTGTGTTTTCTGTATTGACGTCTGTCTTATTGAAATTCAGTTGCCTGTACTTTATCTGAAAGGCAAGCAGATGCTCATTAACTCGCACTGTCTTGTCGTATCTGCCTCGTGATTGTGAAAACAAAAATAATCATTTCAGTGCTGCATCTTAATGAGCGGTTTCTCTCGCCGCTACACCCAAACAGAAACAGGCTCTTGAACATCAGTTGACCTGCACCCGAAGCCAAGCCTATCTCTTTCTCTGTCTTTGAGCTAAACTGCTTTCCGCGTCCCCTTCTTTTGTCGTTCCTAGACCTTGGCGAGTCCAGTCGGAATTAAAAAGGGATGGTTTATTTTGTTTAGCAGTCTTCCTAATTAAGTCGGCACTTGATATCGTAGGAAATATCTTGGCGGTATGCAGATTTGGTTTGGAGAAGGTAAGGGAGAATCCTCCTTGGACGCTCATGATGAAGAAGCCGACGCCGCATGTCGAATGTAATGAGTTGAAGCATCATCAGAAGAGAGCTGAGCGATCAGGGCTGGACAGGAGTCAGGACACATGTTGACCATCGCTCACCTCACCCATCCGATCAATAGCAGTCATAATGAAGAGTGCACAGGGGCCCGTGTCCTGCAGCTATCTGTATTGCTTTAAAACCACTGCCTTCTTTTTGGCTTGCTGACAGGAAATCTCCCTGACAGTGATGTAGAGATGTTCTGATACGGCTAGAATCCTCAAAATGTTGGAACCTGAAAACACACATCGGTCAGTATTGTATTCTCAACAGAACGTAGATAACATAAAAAATGTTCAAACTGGGAAATTTTACAATTGTATGCAAAAAATGAGGTAATTTCGAATTTGATGCCCGCTACAGGTCTCAAAATTGTTTTGGGCTGGGGCGTATTTACTATGGTGTAGCGTCTCCTCTTCTTTTCAAAACAGTTTGAAAGTGTCTGGGCATCGAGGTTATGAGTTTCTGGAGTTTTGATGCTGGAATTTGGTCCCATTCTTGCCTGATATAGGATTTCAGCCACTGAAAAGTTTGCGGTTTTCATCTTTGACATATTTTTAGTTTGATGATGCACTAAATGTTGTCTCTTGGTGAAAGATCTGGACCGCACGCAGGTCAATTCAGCGCCGGACTCTTCTACTGCAAAGCCATGCTGTAATATCCGCAGTATGTGGTTTTCACATTGTCCTGCTGAAATACACAAGGGCTTTCCTGAAATAGACGTCATGTGGAGGGGAGCATATGTTGAACTTAAAATACCCTTATATACCTTTCAAAACTTTTCAAATTTCAAAAAACGCCCCAACGTTTCCAGAATTCAGAAGTTTACATTCAATACAGCTGAATTCGAAATTTCATTCAAAATGGCATTATGGAACCTGTAATTAATTGCATAAAGTGGTTGATCCTGCTTTGACTATTTTTATTGGTGAAGCAAAAGTAGACATTTCTAAAATGTTAATTATTCCTCAATATTAACTTTTGCTCTAAATATTGACATCCATTTACATCGCTAACCATAAATAGTAATAGCAGCCTTATTAAACACCATTATAGTAATGTGGAATTGAGCATTAACCAGCCACTGACTCTCTGAACTTTAAGCAACAGCCGTTTAAACTTTATCAGCTAAGCCGGGAGGTTCTTTGAAAGCAACTTCTCTGTCTATCATGCTGTTTTATGTTATATATTCTATCTGCTGACCTTGAGAACAGCAAAGAGAGATAAGAAAAACTCTAAATGTAACACTGCATCTTTCAAAAGCGAAGCCAGTTGTGCGCGGACCTTGAAATGTACCGTAAGATGAAAAACCGCATGGAGCAGTGCACACTACCTTCTGTATGTATAAATAACCCCCAGATAGAAAACTTTCAAATTAAAAGTGCATACGCTACCTTGAGTTAGAATCAGTGCCATTCAGTTGAAGATTGAGTTTTCGTTGAAATAAGTGACCCTGACCATCGCACGGTAAGACACTAAAGTGGAAACAGAGGCTTTTATGATGCCCCATTGGATTTGGTGTCTCTATGTCCACAGTCACCCAAGCGCTGCAAATTAGACTGATGAATAACCAATGCAGCCCCGTCGAATTAACTCTGACTCGTTTTCACCTTGTCATATTCATTAGATTTATTCTGCTATGACTGCTATATGAAAAAAAGACCTTTTAGGGGTTTTTTGTTATTATTCGTTTAGCATGGGTTTTTCCAAGAGTGAAACTAGTTCTCTTTTCTTACTTTTCTTTCTTTTTTTTAAGATTGAGTTTTTCTGTGACTGACAGATGCCAAAAGTCCAGCCCAAATTTTCCAGGACATTGTAGTGTATATAATATTTTTGTCCAATTTATTGTTCATTGAGTAAAAGAAAGGAACACTTAACAATTAGCCTTAACGAACACCATTAAAATAAATAAAACATCAATAAAACATAATTAGATGCCAATTAACAGTAAAAGATTGTCTAGATTTAACTCGATTAATTATTCTCAAATTATTCCCAGACATGAAAATATTGCTTTATGAAGAATTTTTATGGTCAGTGAGATTGATAGGAATACTAAGATAAAAAACAAAATTTTTACTTTTTTGTAAAATATATCATTAGGGTTTTATGTTAGTACAACATCAATATTGTAACTTACTTTTGTTTTAGTACAATATTTTGCCATTGCAACATTTTAATGTAACAATAAACAACTGCAATTGGATTTATGTTGTACATTGTATTGTTTATATTGTATACCTCGTTTTTCCATATTTGGAGTGCACTAAAGCAGCAGTCAATAAGGTTTTTAGGGCTTTATAAATGAAAATCTTTTTTTTTACGGTCACTATTGTGACTTCTGGGATTAAATGGGTTAATCCGCTACTAGGAAACTAGAATATTGCACTGCTAAGATCGAATCCTTTGATGAAAATATCTTCAGACAGACCTCTCCCTTTGGTGTTAGGATGGCGTTTAGGAAGTCCAACCTAGTTTCAGAATCTCAATGGCGGTAGAGTAGTTTCCTCTCAGGGCCTGAGATCTGAATGAGTGGCGCTGATAGAGGCTGAAGTACTGCTTCAGTGGGCAAGCCCAAGTGGCCTGAACCGTAGAAACGTTTGAGCGGTTTAGGAGCCATTTGAGTGGGTGACCTGACAAAACACGTCAGCTAATGTTTCATTTGTACATACACTGCCCAGATTGTGGGTTAGTGGGATGAATGGGGGAACAAGCTCACCGCTGGGGAGAGAAATCACTTATTACACATTACTGACAAAAATGTGTAGTTACCTAATGTAATGAAGACGGTGGACTTGCAGTTTATTATACAAGCAATACACTATATATTATACATAATGCTGTCATACAATTAGTTGCACCATTAATTGCAATGTTATAGCTTCAATAGTGTCTATCCTATACACAATATAAATAATATCTGAAATTATAAGAATAACTACAATAATTTAGCAGAAATGCAAACAAGAAATATAAAGACCAAAATGAAAGCAAATTCTAAATAAGGAATAAAAACTATAATAGCATCTCAGTGATAATAAAATAACAGCGGTCCAATAAATGTGGCTAACAAATCCGATACGATAGACCGAACATGCAAGAGATCAGTAATGAGCTCGGTATAAACAGGCATAACTGCAGGAAGAATGAGACTTCACAAACATTGAATGACTCAGACTGCCTTATATCAGAGCCCCTCCCCTAGAGGGAACCTTCAAGGTTAACAAAAAGAAGCATAACGCCGCAGTACACTGGCAAGGAGACAAAAAAAACCTTAGATGAGAGGCCTTTTTTAATGGATGTCAGTGAAGAAGAGCCTTCGGTACTCCAAATGAACTGTTCCTTCACAGTGTTTGGCAAATCTTTAGTGTTTTCCAGTATGGAGTTTGTCCCTAATGTATGTTTCTGAAATGTAATTCCATATTTCCTCTTTGAGATCTCAGCCATGCGCATATCGCAAATGGCAGTGTAAGGGTTACGCTCTAAAACCAAAACGTGAATGTGGAGCTAAACCCTCGCGCGTGAAACACCCACACAAAGTATGTCACCGGTGCAGATCAACGGCTTCTGAAGACACATCCAAAGCGTCGCAACTGACCTCAAATCAGCACTGAAACCCAGCCGCAAACCTAAATATGCTGTGTCACGCAAGTCGGTTGATTGACCGTTACGAGACGCGCGGTGATATTGAGATTCTAGCGTTTCCTATTAAGCGAGAATGCCCCAGGTACTCCGCCTGCCACTCGCACGCCACGCAGCAAGAATTCATATACGCTGCGCCGCTGCGGCTTCATTGATGTCCTGTTCTCTGGCATGTTGCACCGTGGCAGATCAATATGACCTTACCTCTGCTGCCTGCTTCTTTGAAACTTAATTACTGATATTCAGCTACAAAGTCATCATGGTCCGGCTGCCAATATTCATTGGGGATCATTACCAGCCTAATAAAACCAGTTATTTATCGGCTTCTGAGCTGACATTCAACCTATCTCCATTTTCTTTTCTGCTCACAGAGGCGCAGGCGAGGAAAAAAGCACACAAAAAAGCATAAAAGCATGTTATTTGTCTTTAAACTAGATGTTTTTTGTCCTTTCCGATACACTTGATTTTCTGCACACGCGTCACGGCGTAGACCAATGGCTCTTAAAAAAAAATAAAGGTGCTTGAAGATGCAATAAAAGAAAGGTTTTTTTTGTCTAAATGGTTCTGTAAAGAATGTTTGAAGAACATTTAATAAACATTTTTATGGTAAAAAATGATTCTTCAGATATAAAGCGGTAAGAAAGAGATTTGTGGAACCAAAAATGGTGCTATGTCATTGCTTTGAAGAAGCAAACCTTTATTTCCTTGTAGAGAAAATGCAATACCAATACAAAACATTTTATTTCTAATCCGTATGGTTTTTATATAGCTCTTTGCATCTACAGCAATGTAAGATGTAAATCAGTTCAACTGGTGCGCACACCACAATTTATTACAGTGCGAGAGAGGTGATCAACAAAAATTATTCTGTTTACCCCAAGTGTGTGAGCGGCATCTAGATGCTCGATTTCACGAGACATGATTTGATAAAGCCTCTAGACAGATGGAAGAGCTATTATCAAATTTCGAAATACATTAATATTAATGCGGCTGAATTGAATTATACAATAACACGTAGACCTACAGTGTCGTCCTTTCTAAAAAGTTGTTATTGTGGCGTTTTCTGATAGGACTCTGTCACAGATATGCAAAGGTGGTGCTTAGCTTAAATGCTTGGCAAACAGACAGTATAAGGACAAACAGCTGCAATCTTGACTTGCTGTCACTTTTTATCCGCGGCGAATTACGAAACATTGGCCACAGCGATTGTCCCTACGGTTTGGAATTGAACGACTCGCTCGAAGGCACACCAGTGATTTTGTTTAGTTTAGTTTATTGCATTTATAAGCACGGCTGCAAATGAATCAGCCAAAGATCACGCGACGTCTCTTTATTAGATCGAGTCTAAAGCGCCGCGTTGTTTTATCTAGTGGTATTTCAACACAGAGAAGGGGTCAAGGTTTAGCTGGTTAGCACGTCCCCGTTAGCACCCGGTTGTTGAATCGTACCACGTGGCGTGTCCCTTCATCACTGTATATATTTCCCAATTTCTAAAGAGCTCTTAAAGGCTTAGGGTAGTCACTATTGAAGCTAAAAGACAACAAGTAGATGTGTGATTATTTAGATGCCATATGTTCATACAGACGATAACTCCATAGTACCGTGGAGATTGGACACCACCTTGTTTTGGCTTACGTGAGCTTTAGTATCAGTTGGAGAAACAGTGACCCCTGGAGGCTAAAGGGTAATACTACACACTCCCTCACACACACAGGAGGGCTCTTTGCCAGCTTCCCCCCTTTAGCGTTTAGATTAATATGGTCCACTTTCTATCAGCACACTCGCTGTTAATGCAATCTGCACTGCTTTCCCAAAGCAATTAACGGAATGGATGCACTGCTGTTGTTTTATCAAAAACAAGTTGCATCCTGAAGCACATCTCAGCTGTTGATTTATTCATCTGTGTTTCACTTTAAAAGCCTCTGGCCCATCTCTTTTTTATAGAGAATGAGCCGAGGATGCGTGAAGCCCAGCAGGCAGAGGTGCTTAGAGATATGAGCTGTAACGTAATGTCACACAGGGGAGAAATAGAAAATGATGATTTGGAAGAAGTGCCGGGCAGCTTTATACAAGAAGGTGAAACAAGACAGATAGCCGAACAGCGATGAGGAAGAACGTCGGTGGACGCAAAAATAGTTTTGATGATTAGCAAAGTCTAAGGGTTGATAGGCGCGAGGATGCAAGCTATTTGTGTCTTCATGCGTGCTCAGGCTGACCAAGATGGAAGGTAGAGATTTACTGAAAAAGAAAGAAGAAGCTTGTTGATATTCCTGCTGGAGATTGTAAAATATGATCGTGATAATAGTAAGTTGTCATTTAGCGGATGCCTTAAACCAATCGTTCTAAAAGAATCAGTGTACGCTTCTGGAGGGCCAGTGTCTTGTTGAGTTCAGCTCTAATCTGCCCGAGACACTTCCTTGGAAGTTTGTAGTAATCACAATCTTGATTAGGATTGCAGCTAAACTCTGCAGGATTGTGGTCCTCCAGGAACAGGATTAGACTCTCCTGCCTTACAGTATCCTGGGGCTGAAGATTGCTCATCAGTGGTGAATTTAATGGGAATGAACCAACAACTCAAAAAGGTTCATTCTAATAAAAAAATCCACTACCGTTTATGGTTCCTACTCATGTAATGATGCACCCAGAGCCAGGTGAAAACCTCGGAAAATCTGTGCCGATTCAAGTCGTAAGAGATATCAAACGGATTTTGATATAATTGAGGAAGGGGGGTTATGTGAATGCATCTCTGAGACCGACTGTCTTCACAAACATAGGTAGATGGTATTTTCTTTTCTTTGTGAATTTGCATTCTCTTGCAGCCCATCCACTTTTATGCGGTTATATGTAGCATTATTTGTCAGAACAAGTCAATTTGCTTCAAATGCATTTTATGTACAATGTGCAGTTTTCAGCCGGAAACATGCTGATATTTCTTTTGAAAAAAAAGAGAGAGAGAAAGAGCTCAGGCAAAACCTTAGATTTCTTATATGGAGAGATACGTTTATTTTATTTATTTTTTTTGTTTCAAATTTTCACTTTTTCAGTTTTTGTTATTTGACAGATAAAGAAACATTCATTATTTTTTCTGAGGAATAACTTTAAATTTTTCGACTTTTTCCATTTATGAAAAAAAAAGTGAGAAAATCATATTTTGAATCACATCGCGTTGTCATGCTTTTACTGAAAAAGAGCAGCATATAAATGTTCAGCAAAACAACTTCATTTGCATTCTCCAAAAAAAATAATAAATAAAAACTGGTAGTTACAAATGAAGGGTGAATAAATTTTCATGTTGGGTGAAGTATTGCTTGAAAGTTTTCAGTGACACTTCAAAAAGTTTATTTATTCGTCTTCTATCTCTTTTGCAGAGATCCCAACAAACCAGTGCCTCAGGACACCAAGTTCATCCACACTAAGGCCAATCGCTTTGAAGAGGTAGCCTGGTCCAAATACAACCCTCAAGATCAGCTGTACCTGCACATCGGCCTCAAGCCTCGAGTCCGGGATCACTACCGCGCCACTAAAGTGGCCTTCTGGAAGCACCTGGTCCCTCACCTGTACAACCTTCACGACATGTTCCACTACACCTCCACCACCACCAAAGTGCCACCGCCCGAGACGACCCAGAACTCCCTGTCCACCAAACGCCCGAACGGCAAAGCCTGGCCGTTCAACACCAAGCGGCCTCCGATGTCTCCGGCCTACAACAGCGAGAGCGGGAAGGAGCAGTGGAACGGAGAAGAGGAGCCAGGCCCTCTGGTGGTGGAGAACCCGCGGGATTACTCCACTGAGCTGAGCGTGACCATCGCGGTGGGAGCTTCGCTGCTGTTCCTCAACGTCCTGGCGTTCGCCGCTCTGTACTATCGCAAGGACAAGCGGCGACAGGAGCAGCACCCGCAGCCCAGCCCTCCACGAGCCACCAACACCAACGACGTCAACCGGCACGCCCCCGAAGAGGAGATCATGTCCCTGCAGGTCAAGCAGACGCACCACACATGATGCATATTGAAGTAGCTTTCATAAGCGCAGCACTGATTAGCTGACAGTGGTTACCAAGGAAATGCTGTATTTGTCATGTATTTCATAAGCTGTCAGAGAGTCATTTTACGTTCTCATGCAGGCCATCTGCTTTTCTCTAGTTTTAAGCCCCGATCAGACAGAACGCTTTTTGTGTGGTGAGAGGTGCCTGTTTTAAATTGTTTTCTATTGGCAATGAGCTTTCGCACGCTATTTATTCACCCGGAGCGCCTCACGTTTTAACCGCCTGCTGCTCCTCGTGGTTTTTCAGAAGCGCTCACTCATTGACTGCCGAGTAACGAACACTGTCAAAAGTATAAAAGACATCATCAGAATAGTCCACCTGCCATTAGTGGTTCAATCTAAATTTTATGAAGTGACAAGAATACTATTTTCAAGAAATCCAAAAAAAATAATAATACTACTGACTTTTTTTAACAGTCCGTCACTACGCGGTTTGCATTTAGCAGATACTCTCCAAACTGGCTCTACAGACTGCAAAAAAAGCTTTTTGGACAGCTGATTTAGCGGTTGCCTAGCAACATAAAAAAGCTGCTCTTTTGGTGGCAGTATTTGTTCTTGCATGTACTTACAGTGTAAGTAAGTACTGCAATATAAGGTAAGTGCATGGGGTAGGGTTAGGTTTAGAGGTAGGGGTATTACTTGTGATTACGTCAATTCTACAAGTACATAGTATGTATATGAGAAACAAGATTGCAAAATGTGCTACTGCTCTCTTTTTTTTTTTAAAAGTCACAAAAAAAGGTAGTATGATAGTATGATACCCAAAAAACATGTTTGTTTTGATCGTGGCCTTGTATAGCATAATTTGTCAGAACGAATCGATACCCTTCAAATGCATTTTCTGCACAAGGTGCATTTTCTTCAAAAAACATGCTGATATTTCGTTAAAAAAAACAATAAATGTCCCTGCAGGTCAACCAGACGCACCACGAGTGTGACGCAGGGCCACCCGGAGACCCCTTACGGCTCGCCTCGCTCCCCGACTACACGCTGACTCTGCGGCGCTCGCCCGACGATATCCCGCTCATGACGCCCAACACCATTACCATGATCCCCAACTCGCTGGTGGGCATGCCCAACCTACACCCGTACAACACCTTCACAGCTGGCTTCAACTCCACCGGCCTGCCACACTCCCACTCCACCACGCGTGTATAGCTTTATGGTCATCCGACAAGAGGGAGGGACGGGGGAAGAGTCTTCGGCTTCAATGAAAACACTGAAGCGAGAGGAGGGGGTTCAGGACGATGGTGGATACGAAAAGATTTGAATAGACTTTTGCAAAAAGCAGTGACAAGTTCTTTCCAGATGTCAAGTTGTGCAAACCTGCCAAAACAGAACTGCTCTCTTTCCTTTGAAAAGGGACGAGCGTTTCAAGCAGTATTTTTTCTAATCATCGTTTTAAAAGAAAAGAAAGAAACGCCTTTTTAAGCAGAACCGGGCGAATGGGGCGATCACTTTTTTCTTGAATAAATAACAAAAAAAAAATACAAAAAAAAAACAAAAAGGAAAGTGCATTTTATTTCCCATCACAATCTTTTGTGGGAAACATGTTTCAAAACTGTGGCCTCTAAGGTGACGTCTGCATAATATCGTTTGCTTTGCTTTTCGATTTCTTTTCAATGCCTTATAAAGAGCTGTTTTTTTTTCCTCTTAATTTGACGATCTTTCCCTGAGATGTGTCTGTGTGGAACGTAGCGATCTGACTCGGAGTGGTTGGATTCCGGGAAGCATTAGACAGACGACAAATATGGAAAGCGCTGGATCGAAACGGTAACCGCAACTCGTTTTCCAGTTGCATAAGCTCACATGTGGTGTTTTAACTTTTTTTCTTGGTTCTACTGAAAACCTTTAGTTTGAAGCTTTTCCGTTGGACAAGACTGGAGATGAAGACTTTTACTGTGTTTTGTTTAAGAAAAGTGCATCTTTTACAACAAGATTATCTATCGGCTCCTGTGTCAAATTCCCAAGAAATGCACACTTACACACAATGCTCAGAGCACTGTTTGACTGGTGTGTGTGTGTGTGTGTGAGAGAGATTCTGGGTGTGAATGGGAATATTTGAGTTGAGTCTGTGTGTGTGTGTGTGCGCGTGTGTGTGTGAGTTTTGGATTGCCTTTGCCATGTTTTCTGTTATATATTTGTGTGATGGGGGTGGGGCGGGGGGCTTCTTTACCACTGCATTGATTTTGTTCACCACAAGTAGTGTTTCAGCTGCGTCTACTGTCGTCTGTCTTTGCGAAATAGAACTTTTTGTTATTTTAAAAAAAAGTTACATATGTCTAATTTTGCTTAAGAATTACAAAATAAATCTATTATTTTACATGCAAGAGAAAACAATAGCTTAAGATTGAACTGAACTAACTGACATGATTCCATTGACTTTGTAAGCGTTCCTCTCGACTGGAGACAGTGGCCTCTTTACACTGAATAACCTGACTTCAGTGTTGACCTGTGTTTCTTTAAATATATATATAAATATGGGCATACATACATATATGTATAGGGCTTTTATGAAGATTTTGCTCCCATTGAACCGAAAGTGTAAATGACCATTATAATCAATTCTTATGCTGAAAGCACCAATATTCAGAGGGCAGAGCAGTTAGTGTCTGTGCTAGTTTTATCCTCTACACCATAATCTGAGGCCACAACAAGTGTCTTTTTAATAGCTCTATATGTATATTTATGTATAAATATATTTAATATTTATTTATGTATACCAGATGTATACATGCTGATTGTGCCATGTGCCAAATTAAACCATAAAACTGGAGAAGAAAACGGTTTCCAAAAAACTTTATTTTACCTATAAGTTTTATTTGTTGCACATCACGGCTAATGCATATTTGCCATCTGATTTTTGTTGCTTAACATATGAGGATTTTTTTTTAAATGAAGTTATGGGTGGAATAGTATGTTAAATCAGTAACACTTTACAATAAAATGTCATTTCTGAATATCAGTTAATGTATTAACTAAAATAAATGAACGCTTTTATTACAGTATTTGTTCATTTTTGCTAATGTTAGGGTTAGGGTTCATTGTTAGTCCATGTTAGTTCACAGCGCAGTCACTAATGTTAAAAAGCACAACTTGAGATTTTAATAACGCGTCACTAAATGCTGGAATTAACATGAAATAAATTTAATGAATGCTGTAGAAGTGTTGTTCAATATGAGTTAATGTTAACTAATGAACTTTATTGTAAAGTGTTACCGTTAAATCAATCATCTGTACGCCCATCTGTAAGCACTAAATATACCTTGAAAAATAAAATGCCCTGTGAAAACTCTAATAATGTACACACTTAATGATGAAGTCACTTTTTAAGCAAAAAAATAAACTAAACTGAAACATAGTTATGAGTTATCCTGGTTAGCAAAGAGACAGGTGTGTAAATTATCTTTATAATTACACACCTGCAGAATAAAAGCTAGCACTGCATACCATCATTTCAGGCGTCGGAAAGCTTTTATGGTTGGAAACTGGAGTTATGATCCAGTATGAATGTTCCGATAACCTACATGGATTGCACGGATGGCCGTTCCTCACAATAACTCCAAAAAACCCTTTATCGCCAGCAGCAAAACATGCATTTATCTACAGTTCTGACCTTCTTGAAACCCGGTTCGCTGCTGTTCAACGTTTGGGTGCGTTCGGCCTGAAACATGAAGCAATAATGTGATTGCACCAAACTCTACTTTATAACGCATTTAGCGGAAATGAAGAATAAATACCAGTTGAAAAGCTCTTGAAACTGGGTTTGAATTAGACTTCGACAGAACTCCCAGAACCTGAGTCATCAGCAGATGAGAGTATTTATTACTCATGTGGGTGTTTAAGGATGTTTCGATGGCAGCTGATTCATCACGCATATTCAGCTTTTGATCCCTGATTGACTGAAGGAATATCACAACATGCATCATAGAAGTCTCGCAGGAGCAGCCGGGTTTCCTCGGATGAACCGGGGTTATATTACAGACGGCACGGATATGAGCAGATAGAAACTCTGAGACCCTTGGGGCCACATGACAGACACCTGCTTCAATATCTACTGACTAAAGTACTCGGGTGTCACGCTGAAGCCGAAGAATAGGCATAAGTATGACATTAAACGAGTTTTTAGGCTGTTCAGTGAAGCAATTTGATTGTAGCTTTGTTCGCTTGAGCGTGTACCTGCCGTTGAGGAAATTACTTTAGCTGCTAGGCTGGAAGCCACGGTGCATAACATCTTCTCTTCTGTGTCTTTAGTGCTGCTCTCATAAATCAAATGATTTTTCGCACTCTCCTCTGCTGCTCTTTTCCTCTGGCGTCCTCTCCTACCGTAGCTCTGAAAAGAGCTAACGCGCAGCAGAAATGAATATAACGTTTCCATTAATTAGATGGACCGTTTTCTGATTCAATGAATTATTCCTGTAGTGACATCTACATGTATTATTGTGTTTATCAAATGCCATGTTTGGGAATATTATAGTTATAGATAATGAGCTCGTGCTCATGCACCCAAGGGTTTTTATGGCAGACTCTATAGTCACTGCTTACAAGAACGCACCAAGGTTTTATATTGCTTTGCTTGGACATGTTAATACGGATCAAAAGTGTTGCTAGGTGTTTTACAGAGTTTGGAAGTAACTAGTTACATGCAATGGGATTACGTAATTTAATTCAATAATAAATATAATCTGGTACAGTTACTGAGAAAAATATGTAATTGTTACAGTTGCTTTAAAGCTAGATTTAATTATGACAGATTTGACTTTTTCCCACATTTCACTACTTTAAAATATGATACACCAATGTTTTAAAGACTTTAGGACACAGTATAAGACATTGCCTGACTGTGTCATTTCCTATTTGGGTTTAGTATAAACTATTTTTTGAGATGATTTTTTTTTACAAACTAAATTCCATAAATGTTGCGACTCTTCAAATCACATTAGACTATATTTTATTCACAATAGCAGACAGGGTTTACTAACAGTCGTTTCTGGAAGTATTATGGGCCAATTTAGTCATTTCAATAGCCACTTTTTCACCATCAGGCAAATATCAGAGCCAGAGATGTAAATAACCACTAATACGAGAATCATGCCGGTGACTGATACAGTGTCGACCGAGGCCAGAAGATCACAGGCATCCAAGGTCTTCAGCCTTGGTCCTTTTGCACAGAGATTTCTCCAGTTTCCTTGAAACTTTTAATAATGTTATGCACTGTAGATTGTGAGAATTGCAAAGCCTTTGCAATTTGACATTGAGGAACGCTGTTTTTACAATTTTTTACACACTATCTCACAGAATAGAGAGAGCCTCTGTCTGTCTTTACTTCTGAGAGATTCTGCCTCTAAGACATCCCTTTTATAGCTAATCATGTTACAGACCTGATATCAATTAACTTAATTATTTGCTAGATGTTCTCCCAGGTGAATCTGTTCAAAAATGTCTTTCTCTGCAATTTGTCGCCCCATGCCGATTTTTTTGAGACCTGTATCAGGCATCAAATTTGAAATGAACTCATTTAGAGGATAAGCGTAACATTCCTGAGTTTAAACATTTGTTATGTTCTATTGCGAATAAAATATTGGCTCATGTGGTTTGAAAGTCTTTTAGTATTCATTTTTTTTCAAATTGTAAAAAATACATTTCCAGAATTCAGGTTATAGATGCTGGTGTTTCCTGCCATAGCTAAGAAAATAATACGCAATTGATAGTTAAGATAAATGAAAAGATAGTTAAAAAAAAAAAAAAAAAGCTGAGCCAAGTTAAAATTTTAAGGCAATTAGCTTCAGCAGATTTTTGTGTTTTCTCAACTTAGAAAACTAAAACAAACATAACTTAAAATTTTAAGTTGGCTAATTTTTGGACGAGATTTTAGTCGTTTCTTGAAGATGGCTAAAGAATTAGCTGCTCAGAGTTGGGCAGGTCATTCCACCAGGTTGAAACAAAAATCTGTGAAAATGATTTTGTGCCTCTTTGAGATGGCACAATAATGCATTGTTCATTAGCAGAATGCAAGCAATGAATTTGGGTAAAGGGGTGCGAAGCCAGAGGTGGTTTTGTTGACAAATATTAATGCTTAGAATTGTGTGTGATTAGATATTGGTAGCCAGTGCAAATTGATGAACAGTTGTGTGATGTGCATTCTTTTTGGCTCATTAAAGATTAATCTCGCAGCAGCATTTTGGATAAATTGTAAAAGTTTGATGGAATTGGCTGAAAGACTTGGCAAGAGAGCATTGCAGTAGTGCAGCCTGGATAGAACAAGAGCTTGAAGGAGTTGCGTTACCGTTCCAAAAGAAAAAATCTCAAATTTTCCAATATTGCATAAAGAAAATCTGCAGCATCGGTCAGCCACAACCAGATTTCTGCATGTTTTTAAAGGAGTTATGGCTGATGTGCCTAACTTGAAGGTGAAATTGTGAAAAAGTGATGGGTTTGATGGAGCCACAAGTTCTATCTTGGCTAGGTTGAGTTGAAGGTGATGTTATTTCGTCCAGCAAGAAATCTCTGTTAAACTTACTGAGACATGAGTAGAATGATAAGTAAAGTTAAGCGTCATCAGCATAGCAGTGATATGAAAAGCCATGTTTCTGACATAAACTAATGATATCATGTAGACAGAGAAGAGAAGTGGTCCAAGAACTGAGCCCTGAGGCACCCCAGTAGCTAGATGTTTTAACCCGGATACCTCACCTCTTCAAGATACCTTAAAGGACCTATCTGAGAGATAAAAGTTCCAGAGATGCCCTTTCTCAATGGTGTTGTCAGGAGGATTTGGCGGTTGTCCATATCAAAAGCAGCGACCAGATCCAGCAAGATAAGTAACATAGACTTGGAAGCTGCTCCTGAGAACAAGACAGATTCAACAAAATTTCAAAATTAAATACAGGTGCTAAAGTCTGATTTTGTGTTGTCAGTGCTTTCAAATTAAATGATTATAATCTTATTCAAGTAAGTAATCGGTCTTAAGGGTTTACACTGCCTGCTTTAAATGTTTCAAAATGATAAACATGAAACAATTTCAACTGGTGCGATTACTTACAAAATTGGTCATCAGAGTTTCTTGTTCGGTAACAGTAGTTACTACAACGTTAATAGCGTATTTGTCATTCATTCCTGTGTAGTTAATCATTAACCGACCGAACAGTATCCTAAAGTGTTACCATAAGGATTTGTTCTTCATCAGTTGAATTGTTAACAAAGTGAAAACCATAGGCCTTTAATATTGCACTTATCTATTGCAATCAATGCGATTCCATATGACTGGATGAGTTTGTGCAGACACGTTTAATTAAGGTTTAGTGTTTTGTTCAAATCACTAGCTCTCAGAACGAGCAATAATAATAGCGACAGTTACCTTAGAAAGCGCCACTTAAAAGGGTAAAAACGGCTTATTCTTAAAAAAGACGTATTCCTGCTGAGCAGACAAATAGATTCTGCTGTTCTTAAAGGCCGAAGTAATTCACCCTTGATGATTGGACTTTCTTCTGTGGGCTGCAACCAGAGAGGTCAGAGATGTATTGTTTTCTTGTAGCGGTAAAGCTTTCACTGTGATTAACTAGGTGGATTACTTCATTTAGAAATTATAACAAAGTTGGACTACAGGGAGCATGGATGGTTTGCCGACACTTTTAGACTCGATGGCCGTAACTGGAAGGATGAGAGCATTACTCTTAGCTTTCCCTCCTTCCCTCTCACTCATAAAAACGGCTCCTCGTAAAATAGTTTGAGAGATGATTAGCTGCGGTATTGTATTGAGGGCTATATGGTATCCATTGAACAGACTATTAAGGAAGTGCAGGAGCTACACACTAATTGCACCCGCGAGGTAATACACATTAAACAGAGCTAATAGCACATGCTCTAAGGTGTTAAAAGGCAATCTCAACCGTGACAAGCTAACGGCGCATTTTAATCTTATTAACCTTATATGCTGTGCCAACCCAACCTCGACGACTGCACACAAACAATAAAATGATCTTGCAGGTAATTGCATGCAAAGTAAGGAGAATAATTGCATGTTTGAATGTTGCATATTAATTGAAGACAGCGAAGCGGTCATATAGAACTAATGCGTGTTGAGTGATGTGTGGATGTAATAATTGTGAACGACCTCCCGTGAGACACAGACTTTGGTTTGAAGCTTATCTTCTATTAAATACAGGATTTTAAAATGAAGTATCTGTATTTGGTTAAATCATTTTACCCATTATCGTTAGCGATTTTAATATTGAATGCATCATAAAATATGAATGACCATAATGATAAAATCAATGAAGGCCTGTATACATCATTACACTGTCGAATAAAAGAAAATGCATTTTCCGTTTAAATAAATGCTACAGTTTAAAAGCGAGGTTTATTTGAACGTGGTTGGATTATTCCTGTCCACACCATTTCCGAAAAGAACCCGTTTGTTTTGGATTCAGTTTTGCTCTTTTCTGAGACGTTCCAAAGAAACGAATAACAACTTTTCATTTTAAATTCTTGCTCTTAGTCACTCTATATCAGCTGCACATCTCTGACCAGGCCTCTTCAGCAATCTCCTGCTCTTTCTTTCATTACCTTCAGATGATGTGCTGTACTTTTTTCTCTCTTCAGAATAAACGGAGTGAGATTTAATACCCTGAATAGACTATCCTGACCTCAGCGCTATTATGCTAAAGAACAAATATCATTATCATCATGTCATTATCTCTACTTCCAGCTGCCTTAGAGCCGATTTGAGCAAGTAAAGTCTAAACCCTAAATGAGATCTATAGAGGGCACATTGAAAAGAAATGAATTGGCCTTAAGCAAAGCTACATCCTCAAGTGGTACTCTCTTGATTCGTTACATTTTTTGCTAAAGTGGCTAAGCGGTTTTAATCTATTCTTTGTGTTTCGAACAAACATATACTTGTAGAAAAACAATCTATAGCTACATCTGCTGAGATCCTGTCCGCACGTCTTTTCGAGTTCACGTGATTAGATACGGTTTGACTGTGTAGTTTTAGGGTATATAATCTCACAGCACGCCTCACTGATTTTATTGCAGGCTTTTCAGAGGTTTAAGATCAGTTCGGGCGTCTGAGGAGCTAAATCGAGCTTTCTGTTGCTTTTCAATTATTTTGAATGCATCTAAATTTGGAGGTTAGCATGCGAAAATAGCACCCCTCAAAAATAATCTGCTACAGAACGTACAGTAGATGCAGACGTACGCTGTATAAGGCATTTAACAACATTATGTGTAAACACTGAGCACCATTTAACATAAAATTTGTGTATTCCATAAAAGCATTAACGGCCGATTGCGCAAAAAAACATACCAGACATAGTTGTTTATATTCGTGCTTAAAAATGTCCTTGTTGAAAGAACTCAGAACAGCTGCTCTCTCAAATGCATGACCACCAGCAATTCAGAAGGTCTAATAAATGATATATGATATCCTCTTGCATTGCACCTCCAGTAATACGGCATATAATGAAGTAAAATGGCAAGCTAGCCTCTGACCTCACAGCTGAAAACTAGCCCCCATTCCAAAAATATGTCCCCTAATCTGGAAATGCACTTTTTTTTTTGTTTTGTGGCCCTCAAGTAACGCGGCTGAAAATACAGTCAAAGTCATCCAGACTTTCTGCAGCTGAAGCCATTATTTTCACACTGTGTCACACATTGCAGTGCACTTCATTACAGAGATGCCTGTGTCTCAAGGTAACACTGTTATTTCACATTTATTCCACATAAACTGATTTATGCTAGGTCTTGTGTCACATCTGATCATCGTAAAACACCTGATGTTACTTTGATATGAATGAAAATGAGGCTATATGAGAGAAACAGCTCGGTGGGTTGCATTTTTGTTCATAAAGGAATGAGTACTGAACAAAAGAAAAACTAGCGGTTCTCAACTTTTTTTGTTCCCAGGGCCAAAAATTATTTTATAAAGAGGAACAACTGTCATTGTAAGATAAAATGAGTATATATATATATATATATATATATATGTATATATGTAGAAATCTAATCTAAACACTATAAAACATAACGTTTAATTTCAACACTTACACTCCTCACAGAGTTCTGCTTAATGTAATCAAGTTATTGAGTTCACATCATTTTTCTTATTAAGAGCAATGACTCTCTAATGTTTGAGTCTAATTAACTCATTTCATTTAATACATTCGACTGTTAGGTAGTACAGTGATTATAAAGCACCCGTGAAGTTATTTTATTAATGCAATTGAGGTTTTTAGGTATGGAAAATCAGACTACCTAATATAGCCTTTCTTCTGCACAGTGGGAATCAAAGGGGGCAAAGTAAAAAATAATAGTAACGTAATTATTTTTTTAATGGCATTGGCAGGTTTTAACCATCAGATGGCAGTGATATGGCAAAATATGCATCTCATCTGCAAGAAATGAATGACTGTACACCCCTGAATGCCTAAGTGGAAAAATGATTTTGTTTTATTCTAGAATGCATGCATGCATTTATGTATGCACGTGTGTATTTATTCATATATCTATGGACTAATGCACTAACTGTCAAAAAGGAGTGACATTTGCTGAATGATTAACACCAATAGCAGCGTTTCTTAACTCCAGTCCTGGACACCCGCATGGCAGAAAGCTTTAGATGTCTCATTAATTACAACACCTGATTCAGCTCATTAGCTTCTGTGTAAAGACAACTAAGACGACTGGAGGTGAGAAACACGAATCCACAGGATAATGTGAAGGACTACGAGCACACGAGGCTGACATTCTTTTGGAGCGACGTTGGCCTGAAAAATGTCCTTTCAATTTCTTGTTCTTCTTGTTTTTAGACGACAGCGTCCGCGGCTGTGCGATGAAGCGTTTGCTGGTACATTTATCTGCGCTCATAGCAGCATTTTGGGGCATATTCCAAAAGTGTTGACAGACCAGACCTGCTCGACTACCTATCAGTGCACGAACTTGCCTGCGCTCCATTCCAGGAAGAAAAATAAGGACTTCTTAATGGGTTCGGTTGGCATAAACAGAGATTAGGAGCTCGTTTCTTGGTCTGCAGTTTACTTGTGTTCGGCTTTTTTTCTTCTTTTTGTTGCATAAGCAGCATGTGTTGCGTAGTGTTGCCCTGTCTTAATGCAATCATCGCTCTGTGCACAGAGCAGCTCTCTGGGGTGTACTTCAGCAAAGCATTGCATCAAACAGATGACAAGCCTCTGTAAACAAAGACGCCTGGATCTGTCTTGCTGGGGGGCTTCCAAGACGCACAAAACAGGCACATTTTCTTGCCTACATTCTAATTAGGCAATCAGCAGAAGGATGCTTTAAAGCACCTGTTTTCTTTTGTGCAAAACGCCATCTACTTAAGGAGCAGCTTCCCTTCGATGTCTGTTTGAAATGCAAAACAGGAGCGGGCCAGTTTGTCTGTTTTCGTATCAATAGAGGTGGACGTTGTCAAGCAGTCGAGGGCCTATTCATGCTGAAATCGTCAGTTGCCCGTTCTAGACTAATCTGTTTGTGCGTTCATAGACGGGATGCAGCGGAGACCCCGGAGGTTCAGCCGTCGAACCGTTTACATAAAACTAATTACTATTTGCAGAAATCCACAAGTGACTAGTAGTGAAGTAGTTTAATGCTTTGGGAACAACCATTGAGCAACCATTCCTACATTTAGTAGTGTTTGCTCATGTGCTGGGATCTGACTTACGGGTCAAAACCAAAAGAATCGTAGATTTTGTCTTTCTCTTTTGAACTAAAATGCAAACCACAACCACAGAAATGGCAAAAACAATGCAGAAACCTGAAAAAGCACTTTCCATCTTCTGCAACACTTTCTATGAGCCCTGTATTTATAATGCATTGTAAATGTTTTCTAATGAATGCATAACTACCTTTACCTTTATAATGACATTACCTATTTTTTGTGTAACTTTTAAGAGTATGATGCATTATAACACCAGACGAAGACTGTATTTCTATTGCAGCACGAGGGCATTCTTACATGCATGCATACGTCCTTAGTTAATAGTTAATGACTTCTAAAACTATATTAATGCACCATATATCACACGTAGTGAAAATAGTATGAAAAGAAAATGGTTTGTAATTTTGCTTCAACCTGGTTTTCACATTCGGTCTTATTCTTTTTTACTGGAGAAAATGTGTTTTATTATTTGCACGCTCAGAACAGGAGGTTGTAAACAATACAGAGGGAGAAAAAAAAGAGAGAGATGCCAAAACTGCTGTTTCTCACGTCCCTTACACTGCAGTTTTGACATTCAGGTCAGTTTGGACCAGAGTCTGTTACCAACAGCATTACGGGTCCCTCGAGGAAAGACCCAAGAGGACACAAACTGAACACAATGTCTTCCGAAAAACATTTAACTCTCTTGAACGGTCTGAGAGCGAACTCTTCCAGGACACCTGGGAAACTTGAAATGTTTTAGTCTGATCAGGACTATGCATGATGTAGTTTCTAAAATTCACCGGTGACTTCACAATCACATGATCGGGGTATTTATTGTAACGACGCGTGTTCTCTTAAAGAGTCTGGAGCGGTGATGATGTCAGCTTTCTTCCTCAAACCGCACGAGACTTCGTGTCAGACACTTCTTCTTTCCATGAACGAGAAGTACCGCTTTCACTTATGATGTTGCATAATGCCTAACATCTGCTCCATTATATAACGTATGAGAGTACAATCTGCTAAAAATAAAAAATGCACAAACGGAAAGAGGAAGGGGCAAATTTTAGTTTAGACTGAAAATATTCAGACAGAAATAGTTCATCCAGAACTTAAAACGTATGATTTATTTTAAATCATGTTCTCGTGGTGTTTCTTCTGTAAGCGTAATTTTGTGGTAGAAAGGAAAACATATAGGTGACTAAACAATGAAAAAACTCCCATTTTTGTGTGCACTAACGCACTTCCATTTGTTCGACGTGTTCCTGGGTGAACATCTTTGTTGACCCTGGAACGTCATTGTGATTAGCCAATCAGATTTGACGTTTTTGTGAAGTTTAGGCTTGCAATCAGTGTTTGTTGCTTGTACGTCAGTGTCAATCATCCATCATTCAATCCGATGTTTGGCATTACTCCTGGGTAAGGTTAGGTTTAGGTGTAGAGATATGGTCATCTTTAGATTAAAATGTTGTTCCAGAGTCAACTAAATATGTTGACCAAGGAACACGTGGAACTAAATCAGGAAGTGATGAACTAACCCCGTGAATCAAACTTTAAAATGCTTAGATGTCACTGGAAAGCATGAATGATATGCAACTGGTTGGACGATTTTTACCCAATGTAATGGCGTGCATCTTTAAACTAGTTTTCATTTCAAATACCTCTTGGGAGCCAAGTACCGCATGCACAAATACCACAAACAAGAAAAAACCGTTGGTTTCAACTGCAGTGCAACCGACGACTTCCTTTTCCATCATCTGCAGAACATCTAGGTGCATTTCCTTCTCTGTATACAGAACTGTAAACGAAATAGTGAACTGCAGGAGTGATACAACCTGATACCGGATATCAAATAACCTGCCCACGTCATATTTCGTGTAATTGCCAAAAAAAATAAATAAATCAGAAAAATGAGCAATAAAAAATTTTGTCTTGATGCAAAAAAACTTTTATTATTAAAAAACTTCTTTACAAGGTTAAATTAATTACACATCTTTATTTCAAAAAATGAAAAATAGGTATTAACAGTAAATAACTTACAAGTCATTGTGCTTTTCATATAAATGTGCTAAGTATTCATGAAAATAAAACATCTTCCGAGAAACTTGGTCGTTCTTCTTGACGCCGTGAGCTCTTGTTCCTTAGTGAAGGGGAAAAAATGAAGTCTTCAAGCTGTTTTTCTTCAGCGTGATTTGTGTGTGTGGAAGCAAGAGATTACGGTTTGCTAAATGTCAGCTCTTCAGGTGCTCAGCGTCACGTGGCGCGCTCTCTCTGATCACGTGTGTCCTGTCATCTCACATCTCTGGAAGACAGATAAGATTGTGACAGCTCAGGTCAGGGGACCGAGGTATCATGCATTTGCAGTTATGATTCATGACTGTCACTCCACTGATAACGGAGCGCGCTGGGAGTGAGCTGTGGCCTATTGTTAACATTGTTAACATTATCGCTCTGATGGGTATTTTACTTGTTTTTGTCGAGAGTAACAACACAGCATCCCTATCACCGAGCACCAGGGTTGGGAATAAAGCATTGCAACCAATGCAAGATGCGGTATTTAATTAGGTTACTTTTTTCAAGTAACTAGTAAAGCAATGCATTCATTTTTAAATTGCTGAGTTACTTTTTCTAATAAGGAACAGCAATTATTTTGTTTGCACATGTTGAGAAAAATGTATTTAATCCCATTTTATTAACCAATGCTGACCTTCAATGATCCTGCAAAACCGTACTAATAGGCAAAAATGACTAGATAAACAACCTAGTTTCTGTAACATTTGTGACCGAATTTACATTTCCTTCAGCCTGGAGCCTGTTCGTTTAACTTTTGGTGTGAAAGGGCTTTTAACGCTAAGCTCTACAGCTCGCTCGAGGTTCGTTACGGCGAAAGAACTATTAATAGTGATGCACATTCGTGGTTGACCACACATTCTGCATTTACATCCTCGCACAGACTATGCTTTTTTTATCTAAATATAATAACAAAAGTATTCTCACAGCCCCGATTAAGCACATGTTATTATGCCACTCCACGCTTTCAAAAGCTGCCTTTAATGCGACCAACCGTCAAACTGTGTTTATACCTGCAAGCTCTCTGTCCAGGTTTTCAATGAAGCTCTGTAGGTCACTGGTATCCCCGAGCCTGGCTGTAAAGAGCAGAGGAGACGTTAGCGCGCTGGAATGCTTCAGACTCGGTGGAAATGCAGCTAAGTGCGGTGGCATTTCCTGTGGAACATTCCACTCGGAGAGAAACGCGACCCTCTGCATTTCCCTATACGCAATATCATGCCACATTTCCGACTCGCTTCAACAAAATCTTCGTTAAAAATCGTAACGAGCCACCATGGGCGCATCTTGATTTTGACAGCTGCTTTTACCGTACTTGATCTCTTCAGTTCACTCTTTGTTTTGTACGTTCAGATTAATTATGGCTAAATCATAAGTAAGTCGGTGTATGTCTGTGCTGGTTTACGGTCTCACAACACTATCATATTCAATTTCATCGCGCTTATCGAGCATCCTGTAGCACCAAAGGAGCACAATCCACAAACAAAGACTACAATAAGACGAGCAGAAGTAGCGCGCAGGGGTTAGAGCCATGCACGGAGCAGATAGGAAAAGCCATTAGCTTGTTTAGCAAATGCGATGGCTATCTGTTATGTTAATACCTTTTGAGGCTGTAGTCATGCTTGAGATGTTGAGCTCCTCTTGACTGGCGTTCAAGCTGTTTACCAGCGAAGCTTCGCTGCCTGTAAAGATACAATAGGATTAATGCGTGCCTCTTACATTTGAATGCAAAGGAACTACAGGGTGCTCGATGCGCTTAAGGTACTGTATAGCTCAAGAATATCTTACTTAGGATCAGAGGCTAACTAATACACTCTTTCACTTTATCTATTTAAGAGGATCAAACAAAGCCCTTCAAAGAACTGAGCTAAATCTCATCATAAAATTGACCAAGAAACAAATCACAAAGCAGTTAGTTAGTACTCTTTATATGCACGTCATTATCAAGAGGCACTTTAATATTGAATAGGCTATTCATAACGGTTTAGCACTCTGTGACAAAAGACTTCAAGCTAAATTCTTATAAAACCGCCACTTATCGCCAAACATATTCAGTTTGATTTAAGTTAATATGCATAGCACGTTTCACAATACAAATCACTGCAAAGCACAGAAAAAAATAATTTCTGTTAATCAGGTTATCTTTGTCGTATATATGTGACCGTATACCGTTTAACAGACCTGGTTAGATGTGTGTATTGGTGCACTTACAGTAGTCTGAGTCGTCTCCATCAGTCAGCGCTGTGTTTCTCTTCACATCTCTCAGCACGTGTTCAGAGGCGTGAGGCGTGCTCAGCTCCTTCACAACATCATTAAACTCCCGCAGCAAGTCTCCCAGCTCCAGATCCATCTCTAAAACAATTCACATCATCCATTAGAATGACCCCAGAACACGTTTTACACTATTTAGGACTGACGTGACTGTAAATAAATAATATAAATAAACGTAAATAAGCAAAAAACAAAATAATGTGAGTTTTTATTAAAGAGAAGTTTACCTGAACATTTTGCTGTAGACATCCTGTGGTATTCTGTGAAGAGTGCTGGAAACTGATTCTCAAATTTGTACGATGAGTTCCTATCCGATGTACACCGACTCCACCCAGCGCGTAGTGCGCCGACCAATCAGAGCACGGCTCGGTCTCCGTGGTTACAGTAAAGTCTGAGGAGAAAGTTCCCCCGACGCCTACAAGAAACGTCACATGCGGAACTAAAGAAAGAAACTTTCCGACCGCTTCGGTCATCTCGCCCATATCTGTGCTTTAAGGGCACGCTTATGTACCTTTAATAATTCCTTTAACAAAGACTAATTTCCCTTAAGTACTGATTATAATGAACCAAATTAACCTTTCGGTCGTTTTCATGAGAGTAACTTAGAACAACATTTATAATAATACGTATAAAGCCTGTGGTATTTAACGTGTGGTATTTAACAACTGTGGTTACTATGGGTATTTTTTGAGGGCAGTTATCCTTCACTATTCATTACTCTTTTATAAACTTGCAAAGTACTATAACTTGTAAATTCATTCATTCATTCTTTCTTTTTCTTTAACATATCATGAAATACCACAAACCCCTTCGATGCTTGGAAATAACGACAGAGCGCTGAACTTTGAACCGTGTGGCCGTACCTCAGTCTGTGGGCTGTATGAATAGCGCTGTCCTCGTGATGGAGACACTGAGACACGAGGTTAGTTCTAGAAGGGATACGCATTGCGCTATTGGGGGCGCTACTGGGCATGCGCACATTAACACGGCGTACTTTTTGTCACACTGTACAATTTACTGTACTATTATTTTATTATTGTAAGGGGTAGTTTTTGGTTGGGGTAGGTGTAGACATTAATTAAAAAAATACAATCTAATAGGTAGAAAATTAATTTAATTGTTAATTTATTTTCGGAGCTGTATCCCTTCTAGCCATAACAGCAATAATACAGTTGCTCAGTATGGTTTAAGGTCTATAGTTCCGATATAGCAAAACTCAATTGAACCATAAGAATTATATAAAAAAAGGCTATAATTACTATATAATCTCTTTTATTATGATTTAGCGTGTGTATATTATTACCGCATTGCAGAGAGCTTAAAGTAAAAAGGGGGTGATATAATATATCATTATGAAGCAATTACTTGGAAAACATCCCGTCAGACCTGTATTTTCCCTTTTAACCAACGGCTGGATATCGTAAGTAATCTTGAGCTGCTCACCTGTAGTACAGGTAGATGAGGCTCCGCCCCCCAAACGCATTTCGCCAGAGTGCTTCTCACGCTCACAGAGCTCAACATGTTCTTGAAGAATGGACAGCTCAACACCACCACATAATGAACCACGCCATACTACAGGTCAGTAGAGTCTGCATTATTTATAGCAGAAATAAAATTCTTCACTTTTCTCATTCTGACGATGAGCGCGAGCGGTACGCACCGAGGTAAAGTCCGCATTAGTCTGTGTCAAACTCATATTCTCCGTGTCAGGCGGGGTCCGTGTTTCAAACTTTTCCCTGCAGACAGGTGGATAGACTAGTGAATACAAATAAACACAACACAAAGTTTAAAGGAAAAAAGTCTAGGAACCACAAATGCGCGTGCACTTTCTATGAATAAAAAACAAAATGGTGTTCCATTGCTAATAAAATTCTTACAGCAATCATAAATCTAATGTATTATTTAGTTATGCTAGATATAACGTTTTCTCAATATAGCCTATTTTTCATGCGTAACCTGCTAGTTAAGCATTAATTAATGCATTTATTAATAACCACAGTCCCACATTTGCTGCCAAAACTGTTAGCAAGTTCCTTTTAAGTGTAAATCTTCTACCATCTAATACTGGTGTATTTACATTTTGTTAGTACCTTTAACCTTGGATGTTATTAATGGTAAACAGATACTGATTTGAGTCATACCTTTTTCTATAAAATATACATGCCAATAATGGTTGCATAATGACAAACCTTATATAAAATTGATACAAAACAAGTATTTCATTTAATATAATATTTGAACTGTACGAGATTTTGAGCAATTTACTGAAGCATTATTGGGAAAAGCTAATCAAATATTTTACTTTTTAAGCATTCAAAAGCAATTTATTCATGGAAAGTGCACAGGCATTCGCAAGCTTAGTTTGGATTATATATTTTAATGTTAAATCTCTGGCTGCTAGAACATATAAGTCAATATTACAGCTCGTGCAACAACATATTCAACAGGAAAAAAGACTGACTTCTTGGTTAAGGATTACAAACTTAACTCCCGAGTCAGAGTGGTTAAACTTTCATATGGAAAGAAGGGTGTTGCTTTCTTCCAAGCAGTAAGACTCTTCTGTTGTTTTTTTTAGTGGGTGCTTCTTCTGGCATTTGCTGAGCAAATCCATAGCCGTACTCTGCATTTCACCATCCCGGAGGAGCAAGAAGCAGGCGTTAAGATCGGAAGCCTGAGCACGACCTACTTAGCTCCATACCGGCTCCTCGATGAAAGATACATCAGGGTGGATGAGAGCACAGGGGATCTGTTTACTAAAGAGCGCATAGACAGAGAGACCTTGTGTCCATCGCATCAGGATGGGGACTGTGTTTTTTCAGATACAGCGGTCGTGAGCATTGATCATGAAGTTGTGCCAATACTAATCCTTGTAGATGATATTAATGACAACGCTCCTGTTTTCGAGAGGAATGTGATTCCTCTGCACATACCTGAAGATGCATCAATCGGGACTGCTTTCCCACTGGATGACCAAGCCCAGGATAAGGATACGGGCGATAATGGAGCGATACGTTACTATTTGGAAGACTCTGGTGGCTTTTTTAACATCAGACAAGACAGGCATGAACTCGAGCTGGTGGTACAAAGGCAACTGGACCGGGAAACTCGGGAAAACCACCTCTTGGTTCTTGTAGCAGCAGACGGAGGTTCAGTCCCACTCAGTGCGACAGCTAATCTCAATGTAACTGTAACCGACGTTGATGACAACTGCCCAGAGTTTGACGCCGACAGTCCCACCGCAGCCATTGTGCCTGCATTAGGAGTCAAGGGCACTGTGGTGGCCCAGCTTAAAGCCACAGACAAAGACCTGGGCCAAAATGCACAGATCACATTCTCCTTCAGCCGTCAGATCTCCGACAGGGCCAAAGTGCTCTTTCACATGCATGGACACACAGGCCTGATCAGCTTAGCTGTTGACACGCAGCTTGACAGTCCCGAGGAGCACACGTTGAAAGTCTTTGCGAATAGCCCACTTTGCCCCCCTGCGCAAACTCAGGTAACCGTATACATGCAGCCAGCGATGAGCCCAGAGCCGTCCCTAAAGATCAAGTTTGTCGCAGAGCACAAAAACCGAGCGATCGTGTTACAAGAAAACGAGCCCCCCACTGTCTTGGCCCTCTTGGAGCTGGAAGACACCTCTAAAGGTACTCTGTCCTTAGACAAAGACAGTGTGCCGTTTTCTTTGAAGCCGCAAGCAGGCAGCTATTTGCTTTCAACATCAAAACCCCTAGATTTTGAGATGTGCGGCGAGTATGAGGTTACAGTTATTATTTCTGATCCTCACGACACACGCCTACACAGAAGAGAAGTAATCAAAGTGCTGGTTGAAGATGTGAATGATAATGCCCCGAAGTTTGAACAAGCGCGTTACGAAACGGACATCAGGGAAAACAACGAGCCTGGAGCGTTTCTGCTGAGGGTCCAGGCCAGCGACGCTGACAGCCACCAGTTCGGCAAAGTAAGGTACAGGCTTACAAATGGAGGACCTTTCACAATTGACGAAGAGAGGGGTGTGATATCGGTGGTGGAGTCGTTGGATAGAGAACTGCAGGAGACATACGTCCTGACCGTTTTGGCCCGGGACGGCGGCGAACCGTCTCAGGAGGGCTTCGCTAATGTGGTCGTAAATATACTGGATCTGAATGACAATCCACCGGCTTTTCCTACTCCGCATTTCTATTTCTTCGTGTCTGAGAGCATTCCGCAACTTTCCCAAGTTGGGAAAGTCTCAGTGAGTGATAGTGATAAAGGAGAGAACGGCCGGATAGCGGATGTGCGTATTTTAAACGACGAGGTCCCTTTTGCCATAGACCTGTTGCAGGGATCGCTCCGCAGTATTGGTGAAGTTGACCGCGAGAAGCAGGACCGCTATGAGCTTCTGGTAGTGGCTGTAGACGGCGGCAGCCCGGTCCTTTCAGCTACAGCAAGAATGACCATTTTCATTGAGGATGTCAATGATAATCAACCCCAGGTCCTTCTTCCCAGCAGCAACCTCTCCTGTCTGACCATATCCCCGGCTACTCGAGCAGGAAGCATGATAACAAAGATTTACGCCATCGATGAGGACTCCGGAATGAATTCGGACATCACTTACCAAATTATTGCAACTAAACCAGCTCTAGAGAGCCCTTTCCAGATTGACCAGCAGTCCGGAAACATTACTCTGGTCCAGCATTTGCGTGGTGAGGACCACGGCATGCACCACCTCTTCATAGTGGTTCGCGACGGAGGAAGGCCAGGACCGCTGCAGACCGCCGTGTGGGTCAATCTGCTGGTCAACGAGACACTGGAGAAATGTCAAGTTAATGCCGTTCCAGATTATTCTCCACCACGACTGCCTCCTCCAATGCCCGTCAGAGATCGCAGGTGTGAATCAAATGCCTGGCTTGTTTTTTATTGTGGCCTGTGTCTGATGGCCATCTCAGTCTGCGTTCTCCTGGCTGTCGTAGTGGTGTTTATGAAGCGCAGAAAAACCAAAAGGAAAGTCGAAAAAAAGAATGTATGGGAAACCGGGAATCTCTGTGAAATGAAACCTTTGAACTAAAGCGAAAGACTAAGCAGATACACCAGAAAGATGTTTGTGTAAATATTGCAATTTTTTTTTTCCTTTTTATTGTTTGCCCACAGAATCAAATAACATTAACAGTATCACTTCATATGTTGATGTTACAGAATGTACAAAACCTAAAAATAGGAAGTAAAGAACTCAAAGGGGAGACCATATAAACCAGAATTTGTCCGATTTTTTTATGTTTATCGTCAGTAAGCTTCTATCGTGGCAACCACGTAGCGATCTGTGATATCCACATTTTAAAAGGCGAGGCCTGTGAGTAACAAAATGCTTTTTTAGCTATACCAGGATGATAATCAGAGCTATATTACGTAAATGTGTTAAACAAATTGTTCAAATTAAGATGCAGTAAAAGCAAAGCTATGTAGCTTTATCTTTTTTAGACTTAAAACACAGGCCTGTGGCATTACACCTGTGGATAAACATCTTAATATGATTCTTAATTAGATATTATCCTATTAAAAATGTAAAGCTGAGCTTATGGATCCCAAGAGAAGTCATTTTCATATACATATCATCACATACAATAGCCCAGTCAATTTCTGAACCAGTATCCTTCTCCCTTTAAGTCCCAGAAAGGCAGTAGTACAATTACTAGACAAGATGTTAAGATATTAATCCCTGTAAGCAAATTGGCTTCAATAAAAAATCTTCAATCTCTGTTGTCTCATAAATATAATATAACCTGCAAATACCGTTCTTTGTCTAGCACTTTTTGTTAGTATTGTAATAGGAATATATTTTAATACTATTAGTCTGGCCTAATGTGTTAGATACCTGCTTCCTTTTCCTGTGATGTTTCTTAATAATAAAACTCTTAAAATGTAAAAGAAAAAAATTTCAGGAGACATTTCCACGTTTAATTCTCTGCAAGAAACGGTGTGGCATTCGGTGAAAAGGAATGAAAATATTTATACAGGTGCAGGTTTGCAGAGAGAAAAATACACTTGTTTGATTTGTTCTCATGTTTCTTCTGTAGTGAGCGGTCGTGTTGGTTTTACAAGCTTTTATGGATTAGTCTGATGCACAAAACCTACAGTCGGTGCAATCATTTAGAGATCAACAGCCTAACAGTCTTGCTGGAGTATATTGTCAAAAAAGATTTTTTTTTTTTTTTTTACAAAGCATTTAAAGCAAGATCCTTATACTTTTTCATCTAGTGATCAAGTGATTTTTATTGTACACAATTTATTAAACTATTAGTTATGCCAAATAGCTTGTAAGACATCAAGATTGTTCTATAAGCTATATACATATTATAAAGAATCGGTACCATTAAGATACATTGAAATGCTCTCGAGGATGAACTTGAACCTTCGACCATAAAATAAAATAATAAAAACATTATGAAGTGTATCATTAAATATAATGTATTATATACATTATAATGTCGTAGCAATCGATGGTTTTAAGCTTTCTTTTTATGCAATAAAAGCATAAAATGTCTCCATGCAGTGTCTCCAACTCACTTCTTCTCAAGTTCTTTCCACCAAGACTCCACAAGTGTACAAAACACCCCCGTTCAACAGAGCACACATACGGCTTGAATCACACATGTCAGGGTATAACACACTTCTCAGACTTGACAGAATACATAACAATACGTCAATATGCATTATTTAAATGTTGTAATATATCGAATCAATATATTATTCTGTATATTTCAGAGGTAAATTAAATGAATGCATCGATTGCAATGCTTCCAAAGTATAGAAATGACCACTTTCCCAATCAATCCTCTCTCTCTCTCTGTGTGAATACAGTCAAAGAAGTCATTGCAAGTGCTGTTTCATGCACACTTCAAGGTCAAATGCCCTTTTGTAGCTAATGGTTAAGTACAATCAACAGATGGTTTCCATGGTGACTAACAGTGAATGGAGATTAAAAACCTTTTGACAGCTGATAGGTGTAAAAACTCTCTTGAGAAGTGTGATAAAAATCCAAAGGATTTGTACCAAAGGTTGGCAGACAGATGGGAGATATCACACATCTCATACCAGTGCGTTTCCCGTCACCCAATAGTCCCTTTCTCACCACATTCAGGATGTAGAGACTTATTAAATGTGCACACAAAGAATGAGGAAACTCTAAATAATTGCGTGTTGAATGCAGGTCGTCTGGACGAGAATGTGGTTTCTAGAGAAAAAGTTTCGAGAGAAAACAGGCCCGACCGCTTCAGTATATGTGCTGATTTGAGCTGAGGTGGACCCCATGTGCCCTGTTCGTTTGCTCTAGCACCGAATAGTTTTTTGCAGCAAACACGATATGGGTTTTGTACACGATACAAAAGAAAAAGCATGTTTAGGCAGGTCTGCTGAGCACAGGCGGAACACGAATGCACTTCCTGAATAGCGAATAAGAACTTAATCTTGTGAGAAAACACTAACATGTTTCCACATAAAGCTTACCAAAAATGCTTCACAGATACTTCCGGCTGTTCACTCAAATGGCATCAATATTCATTGATCCTTCCGCTTTTCGAAGCCAGTGAAAGATAAACGCTGAATAGTGCATTCCCAAAGGTTTGTACGCTTCTGATCCGTCCCAGTAATTAGCTCGAGAGCTCAAATGCATCCCAAGATTTTATTTTGCTAAATCATAAAGAGTTACACTTGCTTAAACAGGACTGTGCTGGTAGTATTGCATTGATGGTATAGGCCATATAGCCTGTGGTATACGTTTACCTGTAAAAGCTATGTTTGTGAACACTAGAGGTCAGCAGTGAGTCGTGTGTGGTATGGATCCCAGAGAGCAAGATTTGAGCTCATTAGCAGCACCTTTTACACAGTTTTTAGTTTTAAGTCAAACTTGTATCACAGTACAGTTTCAGTAAATAAAACTACAAACCCATTAAAACGTCTTTAAAAGCCATCAAACGACTTGATTATACAATAAGGCAAATTCTCAGTTGTTTGTAAATGAGTTAAATGCGGCCTGTGACTCTTTAATCAAACTTTTCGCATCTTGAAGCAAATCAGCGGCACGTCTTTTGAGTAACGTTTGGTCTGTTTTTGCGTCGTGACCCCGTGAGCGTGCTCCTTGAACCGCTCGAGCAGGCCATTGAAAAGACGCATTGTTTCTTAAGGTTGGACACTGAGTCTGTCTTCGGCTGTGTTCGTCGTGTAGGAGACTGAGAGAGCAGTCTGTGACGTTACACCGAAGCACAGCACATCACTGCTGCCTACAGACATGGGTAAGTACAGCATTCTTACTCATTTAAAGGGGAGCTTTTAAGCAATTCTGCGTATAATTGGAAAAATGTTTTTCATTTTTAACTGTAGCTCGATAAACCACTGCAAAGAAAGCTAAGCCTCGCATGTGAAGGGACAGTGTGATATACTCGCATACATGTTGCAGTAATTGAAAGTGCATCGCTGCAATTGTTACTTAACATCCCAGCAAGTATCACCTGCGTGAGCTTTTCTCTTTGCTTTTATTCATTGTTTTAGCTCAGCGTGTTAATCATCTAGTGTTTAGAGGATTTTTAGAGAAGCCATTAGTCTTCTCAGAGCAACCACAGGTGTAGATCATCACATTAACTATGAAAATGATTCACTAACATGTAACATCCACAAAGCGTGGCATTTATTTTATTTAGATTTTGTAATTTTAAGACCTTTTATAATCAAGTATGACTCATTTTAAATTTATACCGTATATATCCTTAAAGAAGCATATTATTTTTGATCAAAGCTGCAGTAAAAAGTTATATTTTATTCTGACACATTTTACTAACTTCTCATGAATTTGCAACAACATCTACTAAATCTGTTAGAGTAGGTTTAGGGCAGTAGAATATGTAGACGTGCACTTGCTAAGTTTCTGATATGTAGTATGTTGTGGACCCATCAAAATAAAGTGTTAGAAGATATTAAGCAGACAGTCTACTAATACTCTAATGACTGCTGCTTGACGTAGCTGCGATGTTGTTAGTAGAACGTCTAAAGTGGACTATCAAAATAAAGTGTTACTAAATATTATTACAGTTTTCAGTTTTAAAGTGTAATTAATTCTTGATGGCAAAGCTGAATTTTCAGCAGCCATTATTTCTGTTCTGATGCACGTTATATAACACACTACTTCTTAGTTGCTACTTCTTAGTTCTTTAGTACATGAAAAATGACTATTAATGAGAAATATCAACAAGGACGTAAACAAAGCAAAACCAGATATTCCTCCGTTGATAGAAATCAAACAGTTTGAACCCAAGGGGACTTTAACCATCAGCATTCCGTCAGAGCACCATCACCCCCCACTCCATCCCAGATCTTCCCCTTCTTTATTCCCTGTCCTTCCTCCCCATGCTCATTTGAGTCGGTCTGTAGGGGGCTGAGGTGGCACCGGCTCTTTGTTTGCTTGTCATTGCTGGCCCTCGTGTTGCATCGAGACAAAGGCTATTGTCAGTGCAGCCACAAAAAGACACTCTGGCTCTTGGTCCTCCTTATTTTCTCACACTCTTGATGCCGTGGTACAGACCAGCTCCGCCGCCCGCCCCCACAGCAGCACATGATACGGATGGAGGAAGAATGCCCGCTTACCCCGGTCCACCCAGACTCGCACACTTAGCCGCAGCTGCTGCTTTGTTGCGACGGCCCGTCGCAGTGTTTCGGATTTGGCACATGTGAATGGATTGTGAATCTATGACAGTACGAGCTCGCTATATTGTTTCGGATTTGAATAAGCACTGTTTGCAGTGTACGTTGTGACAAAAATGGTGTGCACGTGATGTTTTATGGTGTGCACGAAACTGGTTCCCAGCACCAAAACAGCTTCTCCTTTGTCAACAGCTGTATGAACTAGATATTTCTGCTTCTCTTTTGAAAATGTGAGAAGTGAGAAGTGATGCTGGAGTGCTGGTTGGCAGGTTGTGCTTTTAAGGTGGTTATTTCATACACCAGAGTTGAATTCTTATGGTCAGTGGTTTGTTCAAATTACAGCATAGATGCTTCACTTGCACACACTACTAATTATACTAGCCTAACTATCTCAGGGAGTCTATGGCACCAGTGCTTCAGAAACTTTTATACTCTTGTCACTAAGTTTAAGGACTTTCTCATTGCTGCTGGAAATTGTATTACTGTTTTAGGATAAGGAGCTATTTTTTTTTGTCATTTGGCCATTAAAGAGTTTTCATTCCCGAATGAGCAGATCAAGTTCAAGAAGATAAACCTTAAAGAGAGAACTAGACTCATCCTACAAACGCTGTGTCACATGATAATAATATATAGTTCTAAGATAGTAGAAAGTCATGTTTAATTAAACATCTTTCAGTGCATTATTAAAGAAGTAAATGCAGCTTTTGATTGTAGTCATTCCAGTATAAGCGTCCCATGTATGCTCTTATACTCCTTACACTCTTGTAAGTTCATTCTTTGTTGCATCTGCAGTCATCAAAGGTGTGCACATCCCCAGATAAACACAGGAAAACCAAAAGGAGAAGGGTTCTTAGATGCTGTTCGTATTATGTCAGGCAAAGACGATAATGTGCATTTTGTTTAGATTCGATCAGAAACCTCTACAGTACTTGGTTATGAAATGCGTTGGGTGAAAGAGATTTGTGTTTAATCGAAAAGCATTTTCAGCAAGGTTAATCCATAGATTAGATGCCAAATGCAAAAAAAAGAGAAAGAAATAGCTGTAATCCCCTTTAGTGGGACGTATAAGGTTTGACTGAATTGCAATATCTTATACTTGATGTGGGACTTAGATGCCACTATAGATATGATTTAAATTGGGTTGATATGATCAAATTTTCTAGACCTGTTAAGAGATCTAGCCAGCTGCATTTTGAACTGTTTTACAGCCACCAGGTAATGCATTTCAATAATCTTGAGTCTTGAGGCCATGAATGCATGAATGTTTCAGCATCAGAAATAGATAACATGTCGGTGGTAGAAGGTGGAAGACGTTCTAGTGACTGGAGAGGAGTCAACTCTTGCATCACTAAAAAAAAGTCTTACACCTTCTACCAATTAAACATCCAGGACTTAAAAATAAACCGTAAACTTGGAAAATGTCATCTTGTCTAAAAGAACTGTAGAGCTCCGTATGATCAACATGAGTGCAAGCTAATCGTGTTTCGCCCCAAAACACTATTTCCAAGGGACTGCACGTATAAGGAAAACAGCAGAGGGCCTAATACAGATCCTTGTGGCATACATCATGTGCATAATCCGAAAATAAGAGAAACTGATCCTTCATATGCCTTTGTTATGAATTTCTCAGGTTGTTATGAATGCTGTATGCGCTGTCTGGGAGGAGTGCCGTACGTCTCCCTGGTGGCCACTCTGCTGTGTTTCTCCGGCATCGCTCTGTTCTGCGGCTGTGGACATCAGGCCCTGACAGAGAGTGAAAGACTTATCGAGACTTACTTCACCCGTGACCATCAGGACTACATCACCCTAGCGTACCTGTGCGTGTCTTTATCACCTCTCGCATCACCGATGTTCAATCCAGATGAATCTGCTTCAGTCTTGTTTATTTACCTCAAGCTTCGCAATAAAAAATTAAAAAAGTTTGAATAAGGTGTCAAAGGGGAATTTGTGCTTCGAACAATCAGCCATTTTAACATAACTTATTTACTAACGTCTTTCTCTCTCTCTCTCTAGTATTGAGTATTTTCAGTACATCATCTATGGTCTGGCCTCCTTCTTCTTCCTGTACTGTATAGTCCTGCTGGCTGAAGGCTTTTACACCACCAGTGCGGTCCGGCAGTCATTCGGAGAATTTCGTAGTACAGTTTGTGGACGCTGTCTCAGCACAACGGTGAGTGATTTGCAGTCTGCGTTGGCTACTTTGCGCCCTCATGTTGCTACAAACACCTGTGCCTTTCTTCCTTTTAAGTAAAAGGGAAATTTTAAACGTTGCACAGTTCTATACACCGAGTATATGCCAAGATTCGAAAATCCATGACGCCTGTTCAGGCAGACCTCTCTAATTGAGGGCGTCAGAAACTGGACAGAAAACAGAGCTTGGCACTGCACAGTGTCTTTGTCTTCAGAGCATCTTTATCGTTTGGTTTCTGCATAGGCCTGTGCATTCGCCTTTCTCGAAATTACTATGTGGGTGAATCAGTGGGCGGGGCTACACAGGCAGTGAGGTAAAATTGGTGGGGTGGGGCTATACAGCTGAATCTCATTGGCCAGAGGCTAAACAAAGCGTTGTACAATCGGTGGGCAGGGCTAAACAGTGGTGTAGAATTGATGGGCGGAGCTGAACAGGCAGCGACGTAGAAGCAGGCATTGATCATCTTCGACGGAAGTGGTATTCATCCACACTGTTACATCATAATGACACATTTTGACAGACTGCCTTCAATATAATCTTTATAATTATAATTACATATATTTCGATTTCGCAGTTCATGCTACCTTTAATGTGTAAACACAAGGAGAAATTCATCTCCTGAATATGCATGAATGCATTTTTTCTTTTTTGTGAAAGCCTTCTTTTAAACTAAAACGCATTGAACTGATATGCATTTCTGTATTTCTTCCACAGTTCATCGTGATCACGTATTTTCTGGTTGTGGTCTGGTTGCTTGTATTCTCCTTATCTGCGCTTCCCGTCTACTTCTTCTACAACATGGCAAACACCTGTCACACTATCAACATCCTCTCTGAAACGCCCTCCAGCATCAACCAGCTGTGCATTGATGCCAGACAGTACGGTAATGACCCTGAAATACATTTATCATATCTTTTCTGCCTCTTGACAGCTTAGAGATTTGATATCACGGCTCTGTAACAGTGATTAAAGGCTCCAATGTCTTTTGAAGTGTCCCAATGTTCAGATATTTTCAAGATAGCGATACTTGAATACGCACACTTGTAGTTCGGCGAGCTTGACGCAATCCGAAATGGGTGAGATCGCTACATAATTCAAAACAGTTCTTCTCAAACCAAGAGAGGCATATATATGCATTCTTATTAATTTCTGATTTCTGAAGAAATATTTCTCCGTCTATTAATATTTGAACAATTAGCAGGGAGAAAAAACAGGCAATGACATCCTACATCAAGGACAAAAAGAATGAATTTTACAAATGTCTGGCCTTATAATGTTAAACTGTGTTCTCATAATGTGGTGTTATTTAAACTGACACAAATTTCAATAAAACATCACAGTGCCTTGATCTTTTTCATGCTGTTACACTGCGTTTTATGTCTCTGTATCCCTAAGGTTTACTTCCCTGGAACGCAGTACCAGGAAAGGCTTGTGGGATGACCCTGTCTAACATCTGCAAGACAAGAGAGGTAAGACACGGCCCCGGGCGACGTACGATTCAATGTCTTCGTATAACGCTTTAGAAAACCTTCCTCAAAGCCTTGTCAAATCCAAAGCCAAGATCAGAGATTCGCTCTGCTCGGCGAGTGTTTAGGATGTCACGTTCCTGACTTGTTTTTCAGTTTATCCTGACCTACGATCTCTACATCGCTGCCTTCGCCGGAGCGGGGATGACGGTCTTGGCTCTGGTGAGTGTCCAGAAAACAGAAAACAATCACGCTGTGTTCTCATGACGCCATTCCCGTAGGTGTCGAGGAATTCTGGTCCTGCATTTATTAACCTCTTTTTGGGGTCGGTTGGAATTTGCTGCCGCTTGTGGTTCGAAATTGCGTTTTTCAGCTTGTTATCGAGCTAGACTAACACAGCCTCATAGCAACACCGCAAAATGTCCCATCAATACATCTGCAAAGACCAAAAGCTACTGTGAATACCTTAGCGATGTTAAAGAAGTGATTGCACAGAATACCCTAGAAATTGCAGAATAAGTAATGGAGGAAACATAGCAATACCCTGCAAACCGTTCAGACACTGTAATAAGTATATAGCAATGTGTTAAAAGCACCATTTTATTTTTGCTACACTTGAATAACCACTCAGCAGTGCGATCAAAACACTTAGTAACGTGAGTTATGCATTCAGATTTTCTGAAGTAGCTAGTAAAGAAACGCATTACTTTTTAATAAAAGAAAAGATAAATATCTGTGAAAAAACAAAACTGGAGGTATCTTAACTTTGTCGTTCTTGGTGCGTGTGAATGCCCTGCAGGTCATATTGAACACCAACTACATAGCATGGGTTGAAAACCACTCGTAACATCATAGCAACACCCTAGTAGAAACGTTGTAATATGGTTAAAAACACTTAGTATAGTAATGTCTTGGCAACCACCTGCTACACCCCAGCACTGATTTGGGTCTTCACCGGGAAACGCCTCTGGTCACTGGGTGAATCATCTTGTGTTTCTGTCTTTCTCTCTTCAGCTCACATACACCGTGTCCACCACCTTTAACTTTGCGGTTCTGCGGTATCTGGGAAGGAAAGGCATCAGTCCACGCTGTTAATGGCTGTTCTGTCCCGCTGTCCTTCTACGGCCAATAACAGCACCATATTGGAGCACTTTAGAAATTCTCATCCTCTTCTTTTCCACAATTTCCTGACTTTTGAGATTTATTTTGGACGTATAGGTTTACATATTCAGAATTTTTGTTCCAAACTGTCTTTCATCATATTTTTATTTTTTTTTTACCTACATGCCACTCGCGACCACTAGAGGAAATATTCTGCCTTCAAGTCTTCTGGGATGTTATAATTGTGCTAATGTAACAAAACACTGGGTGTGTAGAAGATTTTTTTTATATAATTTATCTTGTAGTTTGGTCACAATAGCCTGTTGACACCTAAAAGTGTTGCGTTTTCAAGACAGCTTACTTCCTACATGGTAAAAAAATTATTTTCTTACTTAGTACTTTTGTTTTGTTTTCCATAACAATATGTAAACATTCTTAAATCAAAATATAATTCCTCAAGAAGCAAAATGACTTAAAGGGATGGTTCACCCAGAAATGAAAATGTGTGTCATTAATTACTCGCCTTCATGTCGATCCAAAGATGCACGACCTTCGTTCATCTTCAGAACGATATATGAATTTATAACAACGTATTTATTCAGCTTTTCTACTCCTCAAAATCTAAATCTTCCATCATTATCAAGAGCAGCTCTGCATGTAAACAATGCAAATGAATGCGTGGCGATACTACTCTACATAATGGCAGAAGACAGAAGAGAAGAATTGCTGAATTAAGTTATTTTTGCTTTCTTTGCACGCACATGGTATTCTTGCAGCTTTGTAAAATTACAGTTGAGCCACTGATATAACATGGATTTTTTTTTGTCACAATGTCCTTGCTACGTTTGTGGGTCTGGGAACATTTCAGTTACATTGCTGTCTATGCAGAAGCAGAAATCTCTCAGATTTCATCAAAAATATCTACATTTATGTTTTGAAGATCATGAGGGTGAATAATTAACGACATTCTGGATGAACTATCCCTTTAAGGGAACACTCCGCATTTTTGCTAATAGGTTCGTTAACTGCACCAGAGTTAGTTAGCTGAGTTTTACCATTTTTGAATCGTATTTCCAAAAAAAGTGGAGTGTTCCTTTAAGATATTAACCTGTTTTCTGAAAGAATAAATTATAAATTTTGTTAGTTCATGCTTAAAACTATTTTTCTGAAAAACTGCCAATGGGCACGAAAAATGTTCCCCATCGATTGTGATTCTTTTTCATACCCAAGTGGCATTATATTTTTATTTTATTGTTTTAATCAAAAACTAACAGTACTTTGACTTTTTTTTCTTTTCTTTTTAAATAGACATATCAAGAATGTTCCTTTCATCTTGATTCGAGAATGTTTAGATATCTGTACTATGTCTATTCCTCCGCACACAAACTGTACGGTTAACGTTCACAATGAAAATTGAAATTATAACCAATAGCAAGCTTCTTCCGCCGTGATTATTTAATTGAGTCAAAGAAATCTTTATTTTTCATTATTATTAATGAAAATATTGAGGTGGGGTTCCTGTGCTATCATATCATATAAATATGATCGTGCCAACATGACTTGAAGGCAGCTATAAATCTTTAATTAGATTTTTACCCTTTCTAGGTCAAGAATGCGTTCCTTTTTAGTTTTTGAGATCTAGTTTGTTTTACTTTCTGTATCCGCTATCAAATACCTAATCAAATATTTTGTTCGCAGCTAGTACGAGTCGGTTGGTTTATCCATAATTGACTTTACTAGACTGGACAAGGTGTATTTGTTTGAAAGGCGTACAAACAATAATTAGGTAGTACTACCACACCACGGGATTTTTAGATGCTCAAAAAGAATCTCAAAGTGGTGACGGCTGGTTTCCTTGGCGACCATCCCTCACATCTGGTTGCCATGGAGAGACACAGCAATGCGTGCCGTTTTCTTGTGACCCCAGCGTTTTTTTTTTTTCTCACAGCCTCTTGAAAAGACTGAGAAAAGCCTAAACAATGGATGAGCCCCTCTTTGTTAGAGGAAAGCCCCGGCACAAACCCATGCTAGGGGTCAGTTTACGCGTCAGAAGATATCGGCCACTGACAAAGAGGCTTCTGGGGCTTTCCAGCTGCTTGAATAAAAGGCTTTCTGTGACCGGTGCACAGATGCGTCCGATTGATGAAAATCAGCCATATTAGCCCTAGCTATGTTTGTTTTCTGTAGATTTTTTTATTTTTTTTTCCTTAACAAAAGATAATTCGATTTTTCACCTTAAGCATTTTTTTATTATATTTGTTGGACGCTTGATCACCCTCGTAGCATTTGGTGAAAGCGAGATTTTAGCGTAGATTGAAAGCAGTAGCTCACCTAAATATGAAAGCTGTCATCGTTTACTCGTACGCCGCTCCGAACCCGCATCACCTCACTAAAGTCAGTACGTCTAACTAGTGCGCTACATTCCAAGTCTTCTGAAGTCGGACAAGTGAAATTGAAAAGCGTCTAAACGTTGTTCATTGATATTAAACGTGTCACGATTCATCATGGAAGGGTTAGGGTTACGCATTTAATGCTTAACTCTTCCTAGGCAGCATTTTCTATCAATGTGTAAGAGCTGCGTGAGCATTCTTCAAAGTATCTCCTTTTCGTAGCACGGCTGAAGTGAAGTCCTGCAGGTTTGGATCAACGCGAAATACGTTTTCATTGACGTGTGAGCTGTTAACGTTGCTTTGTAACTCTAATTATCAGGGGATTATTGTAGTTATTGTATAACGCTGAATTTCTAATCAATCAGTGATTTCTTTTTATTGGCTTATTGGTTCATTATTAGCACTAACCGTTATTCGTAGATGTTTTCGTCCGCTTAATTCGGCTCGGGTTTCTTATTTTAACCCACTGCTCAGCTGCACAGTTTGTCGGCGTGTAGCTACTGTTCAGCGGTAAATAAAGGTCAATGCCTTCCACCAGTGATTCATGCGTTTTGTTATTCATAGATTCACTGTCCACTGCATCTAGCAGCATGGCAGCTTGTTTTCAAAGAGCGTCATCGCAGAGAGAAGGAGGAGAGGAAGCTGCACACGCTCTTCGGCCGAGTGTTGAACGAGCACAGAGGAAGTCTCCGTTCTCCTTACGTGTTTCAAGCAGATGCGTGACGTCTGCTGACCAAAAGCGCTTTGGTTATTATTTCCGAGAGTACCGAAACTTATGAAATAAACTCTATATTTTTGTTATGACGTTTATGTTACCTGGTTGAGAAGAAAAGAGCATTTTGTTTACCGTGACGGTGTAAATCTCATAAACCACACGATGCGATCGCCGTTGCAGTTTGTTTATTCATCGCATTCGATTCTTGCAAAGTAAATTTGCAAACAAACAGAAAAAAAAACTAAAGTCTTGACCTCCTTATTGCACCGGAGATGACGTTGAAACGCAACGCGACAGCTCCCGCTTTTAAAACGACGCAAATTTAAAGATGTCTGTTAGCGTGTCCGTAAACACAAAAAGCACACGAGCACCAACCGTACACAAAGCAAACCGTAGAAAGTGACAAACAGTCAGTACATTCGTTGCAGTAATGCCCTTAATTAACCACAATTCTCCACTGCGGTCGCGACCGGTCACACTGACAAATGAACATGGAAAAAATACGGCGTTATTAAACGAAATACAATACTTCTGTGAACTGTAACATCATAAATACTGTGGCGGGAATGCTACAACACCAAAAAAAAAGACATTAACCATCCTGAAAACGGCATTTTCTTAACAAGTAAAATGTTACTATTGAACTTAAGGTGAAATATGATCCAGATGAGATTGTTAGTTGACGTTTTAACATAACATCCAAAAACAGCTTCTGCATCCTGGAGCGATTTAACAGAATCTGTCCGTTGTGTAATACAGATCTGATAGTAGTGTAACGTCGCTGTCAATCCGAATGTTTGGTACCTTGATCATAAATAGACAAATACTGATATTCCAATATTAGCAATGAATCCATTTCCGCGCGTCTTCAGTACGACGAACACAGCGTTGCATCTGTTTCCGCGTCACAGTGTACCGATAATCATCGTGAGCATGTCCATCAACAAAAACAGAGTAACAGCATACGGTTTCTTGTGTTTTACATAAATGTACGGTAGCAGGCGAGCGAAGGGCTGTAAACAGAAACACGGCTACATGTTACTCAATGATGCCAGAAGCGTTCGAGAACATCAGCTGCCCGATCCACAGACTTGGGTCTCTCTAGTTGTAATGAGACTTACAGCAGTACGTAGAGTAAAGGCTGAGAAAACATTCGTAATCCTGGGAAAAGCACTAGGAAATGAGTCAACGTTATAAAAGATTTAAGTAAAATAAGTACCTATAAATGCAGGAAGGGTCATTCACAAGTGCCCTCTAAGCACGGTCAAAGGTCAGTGCAAGATACTGGGAACCATGTGCTTTGGTTTCATATGGATGTTGATCTGACATTGAGGAAGTTATGAACGCGGACTAATTTATCAGCCGTGACTGGGAGTCTCCTCGGGTCTGCCGCAGACATCCAGAGAGGCTTCAGTGTTACATGTAGACGGGTCTTTTCGAATGTCGATCCAAAAATGATCTGTGCATTAGTTTAAGCCACATTACTGAGTCATTGACTGAATCAGATGTGATCTAAAGCCTCAAACTGACCAACACACACACACACACACACACACACACGCTCTTTATGCAAGATTAAACACTACAGCATTGCTGCCCGGATTCAACATGCAGTTAGGCATGTAAAATTGCTCAAATACACACAGACATTGACCTGACAAGCAAATCAAACAAATCGTTCGAAATATCTAAAACAAACTCGCTGTACCTTACAGAACAATTTAAAATAAATTCAAAAATAAACTGAGAAAAGAAATTCCCTTTGTCTAAAAGTAGTGCTGTTCTGATGCATCCGAGACTATTTTTTGTCTGAGGTTATGCTTTTTACTACATGTACCATTATGAGGGTGAATCCAATTAAGAATCGGCCATATTTCAACCCAAAATGTAAAATATATATATATATATATATATATATATATATATATATATATATATATATTTTTTTTTTTTTTTTTTTTTTTTTTTTTTTTTTTTTAATCGTATCAAGAGTGCAAAGGTTTCCAATTGTATAATTGCTTCACTGTGTGTGGACAATTATTTTTCATAATTATTAAACCCAGAATAAATTAAAGCTAATGTAACAAATGCTACAATAACAGATAAATCTTTCAGGCCTACGGTTTAAGTAATATTTTATGAAGGAAAGTTACATTTAATTGATGTAATGATCAGTAATTTTTTCTTTTTATTTACTTTTAAATGTTTTATCATCACGAAAATAATGTCATGGTTAAAAAAAAACACAACTGTAATATTCTTTAGTGCTATTTTAGGTGAAATATGACCCAGTCACGTTCTTCACCCAAAGAATAACTTATCAGCAAAATGAATAAAATAAAATTCATTATTTCTTTCAATACCCTTTCTTTCAATGCTCTTTCTCTCAAACACATTGGTCTGTGGGTTTGAAAATATCTGGAAAAAGTACCACAACGTAAGATTAAAAGCGCTGGAATGCCGAAGGGAGGTGAGATCTGCGGTCCAGGACATGAAGCCATTATTAAACGCCACGTCACAGCCGGGAAAGCTTCAGTGTGCCAGACTGCAGAGAGATAAATATGTATAAAATACCTTGTTTGGTAACTTCATATTCGGCGAGACACGTCAGTACCTACACAGAGAGCTCTCGAGCATACAGTGTCCACGGCTATAAAGCCTCAAGGCCAGGGACGATTTATGCTGCGTTCAAGTCCTCCTGAGACGCTCGTACTTGGGAGTTGACAAGTCACGTTTTTCGGGGGCCATTTAACTTTTCTACAACTTTCTAAAACTTTTTTTTTCGGTAAACTGATTCGCTGCATATCGTAGGCCAATTATACACATGATGCCACAGAAGAACTTTTTGTCTAAATGGTTTCATTAAATTTTGACAACTTGTTTGACATTGAGTTTTTGCCAAAACCGTTCAAAACACCTCTACGGAGTCTAGACAGAAGTCTGGACTAATGCGTGTTGATTCAGTCTAATGAAACCGATTACAAATTTAAAGGCAGAGACGTGTATATATTTATATCATTTCACATAGCCTGGTTAATCAACTTCACACAACGAGTGCCAGTTTTCTCTGAAAATGACCATGATTAGCAATGAGATGTTGAATTTTTACAACAGTTCAATAAACAGTAAGTTAAGAGACTTCTTTGTATCGTTTAAATAATTTCAAATATCAGTATTTTAAAAACGAATGGACAATTTTGGCTTCATAAAAGGTAAAAATGCCCATAAAACATGAAAACATTTATTTCTATCGGTGTGTACTGGCCAGTATCACAAACTTCAAGAGTCCACGTTAGTCCTTAAGATACCAGCACAATATCACTAAAATATCGAAATATTATCTAAATAATATCGCACATCCCTATAAGGAATCTTTGACTAACTGTTTTTTTTGTGGAACGAGAAAATGGTTCTTCGATGGCATCGCTGTGAAGTACCTTTATTTTTTAAGAGTGTAACTTATATAGTTTTATTGTGTAGTTTATTTTGTTCAACTAATCTGCAGATGCTGCGTATCTATACATTTTTTACTTACTGACAGGTCCTTGGAGGGGTTTCCCAATCTTAATAATATTCATAATAATATGCACGTTTCTGCCACTGAATAAAAATAAATTTAATTGAAGGTCATTTTTACTTTTTTCCTCAGAAGTATGAGGTATAAACTCTCAATTGTGAGAAATGAAGAACTGCGAGATGTTTTCTTGTGATATAAACCAACAATTGCAAGTTTAAACGAAAAGTCTGACTTGTAAGACGTAAACTTGCAATTGTGAGATGAAAATCACAATTATTATTTCTTTATTCAGTGGGGGAACCATGCGTTCTGGTGACGTTCTTGTGATTCAACTCATAAATACGATCTATCTGACATGACTTGAACGCAGCGTTAGAGGCACCTCAACAGCAGGACGAGCGAGCCACTTTACGGTTTCCGTGGAGGTCGATGGAGCTGCTCAGCAGGGTGTGGTCGATGGGGTCCTCGCTGGCCAGGACTTCCCGGACGGCAGCCTCGAAAGCGGCCCCCACGTTCGTGTCGTCCTTGGCGCTGGTCTCGAAGTACGGACAGCAGCCGTTCTCCTCACACCAGGCCCGGGCCTCATCCTCGCCGACCTCCCGCTCCTCCTTGTCCACTTTGTTTCCCAGCACCACGAAGGGGAAGCGCTCGGGGTCTCGTACGTCGGAGTAATACATGAACTCCTTCTTCCAGCAGCCCAGGTTCTGGAAGCTCTGCAGGTCGTCGACGGCGAAGGTGAGCAGGCAGCAGTCCGCCCCGCGGTAGAAGGGCGTGCGCAGGCTCTTGAAGCGCTCCTGGCCCGCCGTGTCCCAGATCTGCATGGTGACCAGCCGGCCGTCGATCTCCAGGTCGCGGTTGAGGAACTCCACACCGATGGTGTGGAACGACTGTGAGTCGAAGCGGTCCGTCACGTAGCGGTTCATCAGGGAGCTTTTGCCCACACCGCCATCCCCCAGGAGAATGACCTTCAACAAGAGGCTCTTCCCGCTCATGACGGCCCCCGGGTCCCGCGCGTCTTCACTGCAACCTGACAAACACACAACAATTCAGATTTAATCATACAGCAGATGCTTTCATCCAAAGCGACTTGATGAGAACAATCAAAACCAACACATTTCGGTTACATATATAAGTATTTGGATTTTTCCAATTACGTGTCTGCTCATCAATTCAAAAAACTTGACTCAAGCTGTTCATTTGCAAAATATAGCTGTTCCTTTAAAGAAATATCAGACAACTAATATAAACTGATAAACACAGGGCACAGGACTCTGACTACATGAAGAACAAATACACAAAATGACACAATAATGACGTTCAAGCTTAAAAAAAAACCCGCAGGTGAGCTTATGAAAGCCTAATCCTCTCCAAACAGCGATAATGTTTGTTTATCTGGTGTGGGTCAGATGCTCTAGTGATTGACCCTGAGACTTTGGCCAAAAGCGCATGGATTGGTTAAGCACAGGACTATCTTCTGCTTTGCTCTTTAAATTGAACTTTTATGCTTGTGCAAAGACGAAGATCAGTGTGTGACAATGCAATCTAAGGTGAACGTATCCTGCTTCGTCATAAGCAAGAATATTCTAGCTAAAATTCAAACACATCCTACAGTCAAACTAAATATTATTCTGACCCCATATGAACAAAATGAAGCATTTTTGGTTGATTGTAATCCATTACTTACCTTTCTGTCAAAGTTATCTGACATTAAATGACATGACATTTTGACAAGACAAATTTTCTGCTGAATGCTAAACTGTGTAAGAACAGTTTTTCTCATAGTTTATCAACATTTTCTAAACTGTGGTATAATGTGAGAAATATTTAAGGTGTAAAAATTAATTTTGGTTTGAGTAATTAGTCCAAAACTTGCCCCAGAACATACGCTGCGTTATTTAACTTTTACTTGCGTATTTATTTATTTTAAATACATCTAGAGCAGGAAACAGATGATCGCGCTCTGCGCATGCGCACAAAGGCATGACAGCTGTGTTTTTAGCATACGAGCGCTCAAGCTAAGCTTTATCTTTATTACTCTCGCTATTATTGCTCTTTATAACCTGGCTCGTACTACGACTAATAAACACGGCTGATGCTTTTACGTTCGCGTTTGTTGCCATTAATCATATGCGTATTCCCAGCCCTGTTAGCTCACTTTAGCTATATGACTAGCACAGTTTTAGATGCTTTATTAAATAATCCGAAGCACTGTTACGCATACGTGAACAGACATACAGGAGGAAAATAACAGCTTTTCTCCTAAATTACTTAAATCGCGTAAAAATGCTCTCTAAATTACCTCATACTGTACCGCGAACAGTGCCGCTGGCTGCTGAGATTTCACGCGCTGCGCGTATGATAGTGACTGAGCGAGCGAGAGAGAGAGAGAGAGAATATTGAGTCAATGAGTTTTTGCACAATTAATTTTAATTGCTAATTTTTATAATTGTTCAATTACGTACGCTCGACTAATATCACATACTATTAAAAGGCCATATAAATGTTTACAATTACAATAATAAAAACTATAATTCATCCGTTTGTAATTCTCATCCAGGCCTCTAGGTGTCAGTAACGCTCAATTTTTCCCGTCTGGCATTCCTCAAAGCAGGAAGAACAGCAGCATCTTGTGTCCATCCCGTGCTACAGGTCAGAGGCGAGGAGAAACTGTGGCATGCGTCCGTCCTGAGCTGAAGTAAGAAAGCATGCCGTCACATCATGTTGTATAGAATATAAGCGTCTGTGCTTGTGCTTTGTCGGAAATGTGTTTACGTTTTCTTCCACATCTGCGCTTCAAACATAGTGTGCTCCATGCATTGAGTGCATTCCTGGATATAATAGGCACATATGATGCCCAAAAATGCTGTTGAGCAACCAAAATTGTTGCCTGAGTTATGCACCTTAGTAGGTTTTGAGACCACAGTGCTTAAAATGCTGTCAAGAAAATGCTGTTTGTTGAAATGCAGCCATTTCGTTAACTCCGTATTTATTACTATATTACTATATTACATGTACCTAAATATTTTATATAGTTTACAGGGCATTTTTTAAAATCTGCCTGCCTGGTCTGGCAAGAGGTTCAGATTTTTTTCTTGCCCTGTTAAAATGGATATGTATATATGGATGGGAAAAAATTGAAATAGAAACAAATATGTTTGTGTTTATGTTTTTTTATGTGACCGCCTGCAAAGGATGAAGTCGTACATAATTTTGTTTGTTAGAACCCTAAACCAAATTCAGTTCCATACTCTATTACTTGTAAAATTCTAGCAAAACATGTCATTTATGGGAACATCCTGTTAAATATAGGTTTCTTACATGTTTTATTTTTACTCTTCTCAAACAGGCTTATTTCTGGTATTGTACGCTAAGTACACAAACACAAACCTTGTGTGTAATTCAAATGTAATTTGTGAATGGAGTAGTATATCCAAATTCACACTATTCATGAAATAGTAGACAAAGCATCCTTAGTATGATCTACTATTTCAGGCAAGATTCAGAAATCCTCACCCGATCCCATCAGGCAATTTTCCAGATTATTTCTACCCGCCGTAGAATGGGGTCATTACAGGGTGGCGCACAAGTTATTAATATTAGGAGAAGGTCCTCCAACATGTCCTCTCTGCCAAAACCCTTTATCCTTGAAACGCGTTTTATTGGAATGAACTGATTTGACCCTATAAGAAAACTTTTTGAATACGTTTTGTATTCATGAGGGCAAGTAATAATGACAGTATTTGAATTTTGGGGTGAACTGTCCCTTTAAGGGCGGAGGAATGATTTAATGCAGTGTCTGTTTCTCTCAGGTTGACCATGGCCCTTTGCCTGTGGCTTATTGTGGCGGCCCCAGTATGCTGCTGGGGCCAGGGGCTAGCGGACGCGGGGGACAGCGGGGTTTTTCAGCCACAGAGTGCTCTCACTGACATGGAGTTTGCCAGCGTCGGCACGTACCGCGGCCCTGGAAACGCTGACCCTCGGCCCAATAATAAGCTTCCCATCCTGCTGTGGTGGAGCTCCAATCTGTTCCCGCACTTCCCGGGAGACACCGAGCGCGTGGACTGTGCCCGCTCGTCCTGCCTGGTCACCAGCAACCGCAAAGTCCAGCTGTATCGCCGCACGGCGTCCATCATTTTCTACGGCACTGACTTCCGAGCGTACGAGGCTCCTCTGCCGCGCTCGGCCCATCAGACCTGGGCACTGTTCCACGAAGAGTCGCCAATGAATAACTACTTGCTTTCTCACAGCGTTGGAATCAGGCTGTTTAACTACACGGCCACGTTTCGGAGGGAGTCGGACTACCCGCTGACGCTGCAGTGGTTACCCACTCTGGATTATCTTCTGAGCGCGCCGGCAGTCCCTCTGCAGGAGAAGAACCGCTGGAGACGGGCCGGTCTGGCCCCGGTGCTCTACATGCAGTCCCACTGCGACGTGCCTTCAGACCGCGATCGCTACGTCCAAGAGCTGATGAAATATATAGAGGTAACACTGTTATAAGAAAGTAATAATAAGTTTAAAAGAGTACAGACATTTTTTAGTCTCTCATTAAAGAAATAGTGTAGCATTTGTCTGCATTGAATGCAGTCAAGAGTTTATTTTATAAAGGCTGTATTTTGTGCATATATATGACTCCAGATTATCATCGTCATCATCATTCGTCTTCTCCTTAGATTGACTCGTACGGAAAGTGCCTTAACAACAAACCCCTGCCTGACTACCTTGAGGACACCAGCACTGCCACCGGTGAAGACGGGCGCTTCATGAGTTTCGTCGGCCGTTATAAGTTCCACCTGGCCCTGGAGAACGGCCTGTGCCCCGACTACATGACAGAGAAGCTGTGGCGGCCCATGCACCAGGGCTGTGTGCCCATCTACAGGGGCTCGTCGTCGGTGACCGACTGGCTGCCGAACAATCACTCCTCTATCCTCATCGACGACTTCCGCTCTCCGCGGGATCTGGCAGAGTTCATAAAAACTCTAGATGGGGACGACGCCGAGTACTCACGCTATCTGGAGTACAAAACGCCTAGCAAGATCACTAACCTGCGTCTGCTGGAAGGACTGGAGAGCAGAGAGTGGGGCGTCAACGACATGAGCAAACCTAACTACCTGAATGGGTTTGAGTGTTTCGTGTGCGATCGAGAGAACCAGCGGCTGGCAGCAGCGAAAGCTCACAGGAAGAACCCGCAAAACCTGCCGCCTCAACCAAAGATGGCCAACAGCTCGCACATGGGCTGCCCGCTGCCCAGTCCTGGATACGGGCCTGTGGAGAGTATTGACCAAAATGACAGGTAAACAGATTTCAAGTGTCATTATATAAATACAGTGCCCTCCATTAGTATTGGCGCCTCAGGGCTCCAGACTGCAACTAATACAGTTGCATTTGCGACCAAAACAATTAATTTATGAGTGAAGCTTTTACTATATTGAGGGGGAGTTTCAAAATGTCCTCATCTCTAAACGCAGATCAGCTGTGCAACGCCAAAGAAATCAAGTAAAAGTGTAAAAATCCACGATACTTATATTCTGTACCAATATCATGGACCACATGTAATGAACCATTCTTTGTGACCTATATTTTAAGTTGGAAAATACATTTAGCTCCCAGTTTGGCCTTTGTGTTCCTCATATTTATAATCTTGTCGAACAGGAAGTTCAATTTCTTGGTCCTAGTCATGAATGGGGATATTCTTCTGAGATATTGTACACATGAGAGTTTCTAGGGGTGCCAATAATTGTAACCAATATGCATTTGAGAAACGCAATTCATCAATTGTTTTACCTCAGACGAAGGTTAAAATTAGTTAAAAAACATCAATGATACGGATCTATTTCTTACAGCCGCCTTCGCTCATATTATACCAAGCATGCCAATACTAGCGGAAGGCAATGTATGTGCATTTCACTCTAAAATGCATGTGAAACGTTTTGTCAATGTAGTTTTAAAACTAGAAATTGAGTAGAGTGAATCTGCGATTTATGTTTCTTCTCAGCTGGCTCCAGATGTGGCCGCAGGACTACTGGCAGAGTCTGGATCAAGCAGAGGGTTTGGAGTCGCTCATCAGACACAACGTGTCAGATCCGTCGTTACTGTGGCAGCACATACAGAGCATCGCTGTGAGGAGAGCCAGAGGCCCGTGAGACGAACCCAGGACTCAGACGTCACGGATCAAAACGTCCTCCGACAGCTCGAGACTGAAATATTTCAATCCACCCAAGGCTGATGAGCCATTTTTACATTTTGAACATTTTTGGATCACAATAATCTTGCTACATTTAACTGTTTCCTTCTATTTTGTAGAACGCATTCATAATGAATGCGCTTTCGAGTTCTATGTCAATCTGAAAGCTTCGGCGGATGTTGGACACTCGGGCTTGCAGCTCGTCACAGATCGTCTCGTAGAAGATATCGATGCAGTTATGATGAACAAAGAATAAGGGGGACTTTCGCAAGGATCTTAGAGTGAATCTCATGAAAAAAAAAAACATCTAGGTCAAGTTTAACTACAAAAATCGGCCGCATGAAGTAAAAATTACACCCTTAAGATTTTGGATTATATGCATGACACATGGCAAATCTGAAATATGTTGATTATGGCTTTTCACATGACGGGGAACTAGTGGAAAGGCTGCTGGGACCCATTAAATGTTTGCGTACCTCAGTATTTCTTATACAATATTTATATATTTATATTTTTTTATTGCACATTCTTGTAACAAAACAATAAAGGCAGACTTTCACTTGAATTGGATTGAAAATTTTGCTTTTATTGCAAATATCGATGCAGGATACGAATTATAACTTTGCTACTAAAACAGTAATATAACGTCTTGGCTTCTGAAGATTAAATACAAGAAAGATACACATTCTCACTGTCTTGACAAAACATTTAAAGGGACAGAAACTGAGAAAAAAATATTCTGCAACAAGCATCCAAAGCGGAAGAAAAGCTTTTTATGATATTCAGAAAGTTAGGCGGCATCGCAAAATGCGAAAAATAAAGAGGAACGTGTTTTGTGTCGGCAACGAGTCTAATTCCTGTTCAGATAAGCAGGTTAGCTATTCCACGGAGGGACGTTTCAGGCAGTGCAAGCAGATCTCCTTACAGCACATTGGAATAGCAGCTCTCACAATGAACCGTCCCACGATGGAGAAACATGTTGTAGAGTAAATCTCCCATTGGTTTACTGCAAATACCACACTAGAGTGGGGGGGGGAAATTCAATACATATTTTCATTAAAGCACATCGTCATATATCATTAAGCACAGTGGTGTAGCATGTCATAAACAAGCTAAAATGCATCCAGCATATTGTGCCATACAAATTAAAGGGGTGTCTGGGAAAAAAAAGAGTCCTTTGTGTGAGCAGATATTGTTGCGTACCTTAAAGCAGGATGGGTGACAGGATATGTTCAGGTGCTCAATGGTGATTTTGGCATCATTTCCCACCATTTCTCCACAGTATGTGCAGGGAGTCATATCCCTTCTAAAAAGACCAAAGGAGGTCATTGTTTAGAGCTCGAATGACAAACTACAAAAAAGTCCCGTTTACTCGCATTCATCAATGATACGTAAGAACGGTCTACACAATCATACGTGATACAGTACATGGACAAAAGTATTGGGAGACCCCCTTCTAATGAACGCGTTTGACTACTTTGTTTTACACTAAAGTGTACTGAATTATCAACTAAGATTTTATATATATAATATGAGAATTAACTGCACGTTTATTAGAAATGTGTACCATGGATGCTATAGAACACGCATACACACAGTTTTGGGGTTTTTTTCAGGATGCTTCCAGTTCAGTAGAATGGCCCACGCACATCAGTATAAGTGTATAAGTTGTATTAAGTGTTTCTGCGGCTGCTGTCGTATGTTACGAGAGACGTGTGAGTGTTACCTGGAGTAGTAGCCGGGGCTGCTGTAGTTGTAGTTGGAGGTCGTTGATGACACATAGTCAGAGTTGCTATAAAAAGGAACACAGCATTTCTGTGGTTGACATTGTATTGATCCACAGTTTATTACTCTCTGACCTTCCGCACAGTACCTCTGCACTGCAGTCACATAAAAATAAAAAAGTGACAGGTCTGTCCTCCAGATCCCCAGCACACAGTTAAGGTTTATTTTTTGCACTACATTAGTCCCTTGATATACCCACTTCACATATTAGAGAAGTTCGTGGTCACGTTCACGCTTATTTTTGGAATATGCAAGTATTGAGTCTTAAATCTGGGTCCTAAAGCAAACAGATGGAGAACTGCTGAATGTAAGCAGAGAACGGTTCAAAGCCTCAAAAGGTCCATTACCTGCCGTCATGAGAAGAGTTATTCACATACTCCTTGACATAGACAAAGTTCCTAAAAAGAGAAAACAAAAGAGCTCAGGCATTTAACACTTTCCAGTCAAATGAACCAGGATAAACATCTTCCCACATACTTCTTGGAATCAGATTCTGGTATGTTCTCCTGGACGGAGCTCTCCACTGTTTTGGTGCTGGTTCTGTAACTGTAAGACAACACAAGATATTATGTTAGAAATGATCTCGGACAATCAATCAATCAATCAATCAATCAATCAATCATTTTTATTCTATATAGCGCTTTTAACAACACAGGTTGCATCAGAGCACTGAACAGTATAAAGCTGAAGAATACAATGACAACAACAAAACGTGATCTCTGATGTATCTCGCCCAAAGCGGAGGGGTCTCATGCACTTACGCTAATCATAAGCTATTATTATTACGTGAGGGACACGAGTGAACGGTGAAAATGTACAGACATGCAGCATTTTTAAAAGTGCTTGTCTTGGTCAAGAGACTATTTCAAGAAATATGCTTTGAGAAACAACGAGTAACCCAAGACTTAAAGCAGGGCTATACTTATTTAGCCGTTGTCCTAGAAAACCTGCCCTATATCTTTTGCTCTAATGCTCCGCTTCTTTATTATGAAATCAGACGCTGAACAGGAAAAGCTAGTTTTGTCTTTGTGACCAATACGTGATGGTTTGACCAGACCGGACAGTTAAATGCTTGTTAACCCCATTTTAAAAAATAGCTTTTTTTTTTGGAAACACGAAAAAGAACTAATTGTATTTTTCCTCTTTAGGGAACATCAAGGAGCCTTAGATTATGTAAAATTAATTATATTAAGAATGATCACATTTTTCCCCCAAAGACTCAAATTTTCAATCTCAAAAAGGTATCACAAAATGAATTAAGTTTCCTATGTTAACACTCTCAGATTCTATTAATCTCTAAACATGAATAGTGGAATTGACTTAAATGATTGTTTTACGTCTTCCTTATTAAAGTGCTTGTATATGAAATAACCTTCACTTCACTCACCTGTCCATGTCTGTCTTCAAGTCACTGTGGAGAAAAAAAACAGAAGGGATCTGGTGGTTGTATTTCCAGAGAGCTTGTCTACACGTGTGAAAGTGAGTCTGATACCGTGTGAGAGTTTATCTGCAGCTCAGGTGGAGTTTAAGGGTTGGGTTTGACTCTACCACACCACTTCCTTCTCCGGGACTTTAACCCATTATGTTATTGACTTTTCTTAGCAAAGATCTCTGTGCAAACCGTGTGAATCAACACAAACAGGTCCAGGTGTTGGCTCAAGAAAAGATGAGCGTACGAAGGAATAGTGTGTGTGTAGAAATAGTAATAGAAATGAGTATTGTGGTTCCACTTTATTTTGATGGTCCCTTATGAACATTCAGATGACGATAAGTCATTTTCATCAGTAGAGCATTAGTAGACTGGTGGGGTTAGGGTTAGAATAAGTTAACATGTTCTTAAAAAGTATGTCTGTTGGGAGATCATCACAATGAAGAGTTAGCAGATTATAATCGATGAAAGTTGTAGGTGCAAAGTTAATTTTTGTCAACAGAATGTTCATAAAGGACAATCGAAATGAGCTGTTACCAGTATTGCGGTATTGAATTACCTCTTAGTATTAATTGGAACGACGTCTTCAGCCAAGGAAACCAAAACGTTTGTTGGCATACTATTAGGCAAGCACAAAATATAATATTACTATTTAATCAGATGCACTATGTAAAATGACATCCATAATTGAATACAAATGTATATTTTTATAAACAGTCAGGTCCATGTAAATATACTCACTCGGCAGCCAAATCCACTGGATGTTGAAAGTGATTCAATGTATCTGTGGAACTGAACATTTTTGTATGAAAAAAGTTGTATGATGATGAGAGTTATTGTCACAATTTTAGCAAACATAGTCTAAAAAAAAATGACTGCAAAATTACCTTGAGTCCGGTTTAGGAGGACCGTACCATTGAGGACTATAAGAGACAGAGGCAGGCAGAGAATGAGGTGTTGGCTGCCGTGTGTACAGAGGATTGATAAACAGTGAGGGTTTCATTCACAATCATTACCTCTTTGTGGGCTCACTCGATATTGGTATTGGATCAAAATCATAATCTGAGCTGTAAAAAATGATAAAAATCACACTGTGAATTAGAAGCAAGTGGAAGTGAAACTGTGTTGCCACTGTTCTCCTGAAGACTCAACAATCAACACAATGCTCAATGCATTTACCATCCAACATGTTTTAAATACTTTAACACGCACAGAATAATATGCTATATACACTACTATAATAAAAAAAAACTATAGTATTAAATACAGAAGACTATAGGATTTTTTCCAACATGAAAAAATACTATTATTATTTATAGTACATATTATAGTGTTTTTGAACCATACTATAGTAAAGTACTTGAATTAATTTGTAGTGGTAACAACTATATAACAACTAGTTGTTATAACAACTATAGTCATTTTATCAAATTTCTTTACCAAATACTAAGATGTTTTCTATAACTATATGGTATTTATACACTATAATTATAGAAAACAGCATTCATTCAAATGCTATCTTATATATACACTATATATATATATAGACACTTTACTATGGTTCAAAAACACTGTAGTACAGTACAATAGTATTTTTGCCTGGACATTTTCCCCATGAGCTCTCGATGCACACAGACACTCAGAGGAAGACCTCAGGTGTGTTTCATTGGGGTCGGAGCTGAACTCAAGCAGGGCAGTGGTCCTCCGGGAACAGGTTCGGACGCTTCCAGCTTTAAGTGAACTGAAAAAAGAAAATCAAAAGAAAGAAATGATCCTGTACCTCTTGAAATCTTCAATTAGGCTTTTCCGGGTGTAGGTGTAGTCAGTGCTGGTTCTGAGAGAAGAGGAACTCAGGTATTAGTCACACTTCAATACTCAAGTGAAGTCTTTGCGGCTTTCTCTTTACATTATTAAGCATATTGTTAATCTCTCTATGAAACTGCATGCCATGTGTATTCATAAAAACTAGATAATGACAGTTCTATTAATAAAGACTAAATGAGGACAAAAAAACACCTGGTGGTAGTAGTGTTGAAGGGAATAAGATCATCTGTAAGCAGGTCCAGGGTTTTATTTGTCTTGTTTGTCTGAGGCAGAGAACTAGAGGGAAAACATCCAGATCATTTGAGAGCTGATTCTATGCATGTGTTTTTACCGTAGCATCTGTAAGACTGTAAACATTTTATTCATGTAAATAATGTTATGTGTTCAAAACGGCATTGCACCATCTCAAACTAAATAAATATATCGTGATATATTTGGGGTATAATCAAGCCTTTAGATAACAGGGTTGACAGTAACAGGGTTACCAGTTTTTACATATTAATTTGTTTTAGGTTCAGCTGCTGGTTTAGGACTAGTTGCTGTTGTAGTTTGTGTTGCAGGTTTAGTTTCAGCTGCTGGTTTAGTTTCAGCTGCTGGTTTAGGACTAGTTGCTGTTGTAGTTTGTGTTGCAGGTTTAGTTTCAGCTGCTGGTTTAGTTTCAGCTGCTGGTTTAGGACTAGTTGCTGTTGTAGTTTGTGTTGCAGGTTTAGTTTCAGCTGCTGGTTTAGTTTCAGCTGCTGGTTTAGGACTAGTTGCTAGTTGCTGTAGTTTGTGTTGCAGGTTTAGTTTCAGCTGCTGGTTTAGTTTCAGCTGCTGGTTTAGGACTAGTTGCTGTTGTAGTTTGTGTTGCAGGTTTAATTTCTGTTTCAGTTACTTTTTTAGTTTCGACTGCTGGTTGAGGTTCAGTTGGTTTAGGTCCTGATGTGGGTTTAGAATCAATTCATGTAAATAATGTTATGTGTTAAAAACGGCATTGTACCATCTCAAACTAAATAAATATACCGTGATATATTTAGGGTATAATTAAGCCTTTAGATAACAGGGTTGACGGTAACAGGGTTACCAGTTTTTACATATTAATTTGGCATTACAAATCTTTTTGACTATACAGGGAAATTATTTAGGGACACAATATTATATAAAAATATATAGAATGCATATAATTAAATTTTAATAATGCAATAATCCAATTGGCCCGAACTGCATGAAGAAATACAGCAATGATCTGGATTAGAATCCAAATCTTCATTTTAATATATACTGTCTCAGAGAGAGCTCTCCTGTCCTCTAGTGGTCCGTTACAAAAAATAATATGTTCTTTATAGTCATGTCAGCCAGCAGACTTATTGCTATGTAATTGTCATCCAGCTAATTTGACTAGTGAGTTATTCATGAAATAAAATAATAATAAAACATTCTATGCTAATTGTGCTTAAAGAACAAATGCCAGTTTGAGCAAATAATGACTGAATTCGGGTGCATGAATGTTACATGACTAAATACTGCATAAATATTCATATGCCTGCGCTGGTTTAGATCACATCTGTGACTGCGTCAATCTGACAGGTTTATCTTAGACTGCATTGAATTATCACATGGCAATAAGTGCAATAAATTCACATGACAGTGAGGTCAGATAAACAGCAACAATATCAGCATTCCCGCTCTCCGCTCTGAACTCATTAATACCGAATGAAACCCTTTTACACATGAATGGCACTGAGATTAATGAACATAATCTTTATATGACGGATGCTATTATGCATGAATGGGATCATCTTGTACCTGGCAGGCTCTGTGCTGAAGGATATCAGGGTGTCAGACAGGCTGAAAAAATGAAGAAAATGCTTCAGTATAAAAAGCTTCTGTCTGCAGACGTGAAGCGTAAAAGGCTGTATGCTCAACATCAGATGTGCAGTTATTTAGATTTCTGCAATATGAAAGTTAATACCGCAAACCTTTTCTCTGGAACTGGTTCAGGCTTGGTTACAGGTGATGGTTTGAGAGTTGCAGATTTAGCTTCAGGTTCTGTCTTAGTTTCAGTCACTGGTTTAGTTCCTGCTGCGGGTTTAGGACTGGTTGCCGTTGTAGTTTGTGTTGCAGGTTTAGTTTCAGCTGGTGGTTTAGTTTCAGCTGCTGGTCAGGCTTAGTTTCAGCTGCTGGTTTAGTTTCAGCTGCTGGTTTAGTCACTGGTTGCCGTTTAGGACTGGTTTGTTTGTGTTGCAGGTTTAGTTTCAGCTGCTGGTTTAGTTTCAGCTGCTGGTTTAGGACTGGTTGCCGTTGTAGTTTGTGTTGCAGGTTTAGTTTCAGCTGCTGGTTTAGTTTCAGCTGCTGGTTTAGTTTCAGCTGCTGGTTTAGGATTGATTGCCGTTGTAGTTTGTGTTGCAGGTTTAGTTTCAGCTGCTAGTTTAGTTTCTGCTGGTTTAGTTTAGTTTCAGCTGCTAGTTTAGTTTCTTCTGCTGGTTTAGTTTCAGCTGCTGGTTTAGTTTTGCTGCTGGTTTAGTTTCTGCTGCTGGTTTAGGATTGATTGCCGTTGTAGTTTGTGTTGCAGGTTTAGTTTCAGCTGCTAGTTTAGTTTCTGCTGCTGGTTTAGTTTCAGCTGCTAGTTTAGTTTCTTCTGCTGGTTTAGTTTCAGCTGCTGGTTTAGTTTCTGCTGCTGGTTTAGGATTGGTTGCCGTTGTAGTTTGTGTTGCAGGTTTAGTTTCAGCTGCTAGTTTAGTTTCTGCTGCTGGTTTAGGATTGGTTGCTGTTGTAGTTTGTGTTGCTGGTTTAGTTTCAGCTGCTGGTTTAGGTTCAGCTGTTGTTGTAGGTTTAGGTTCAACTGCTTTAGGCTCTAATGTGGGTTTAGGATCACTTGCTATCGTAGTCTTCGTTGTAGATTTAGTTTCCACCCCTAGCTTAGATTCAGTTGCTGTTGTAGTCTGTACTGTAGGTTTAATTTCTGTTTTAGTCTCAGTTACTGTTTTAGTTTCAACTGCTGGTTGAGGTTCTGTTGTTTTAGGTTTACTTTCAGTTGGTTTAGGGTCTGATGTGGTTTTAGAATCAATTGCTGTTGTAGTTTGTGCTGTAGGTTTAGTTTCTGTTTTAGTCTCAGTTAGGATTTTAGTTTCAACTACTGGTTTAGGTTCACTTGCTGTAGGTTTAGTGTCAGTTGGTTTAGGTGTGGGTTTAGGATCAGTTGCTGTTGTAGTTTGTGTTGTAGTTTTAGTTTCTGTTTTAGTTTCAGATACTGTTTTAGTTTCAATTGTTGGTTTAGGTTCAGTTGATGTAGGTTTAGTTTCAGCTGGTTTAGGTTCTGATATGGGTTTAGAATCAGTTGCTGTTGCAGTTTTTGTGGCAGGTTTAGATTCATCCACTAACTTAGATTCAGTAGCTGTCGTAGTTTGTGTTGTAATTTTAGTTTCTGTTTTAGTTTCAATTGCTGGTTTAGGTTCAATTTTTGTTGTAGGTTTAGTTTCAGCTGGTTTAGGTTCAGTTGCTGGTGTTTTAGTTTCAGCTGGTTTAGTTTCTGATGTGGGTTTAAGTTCAGTTGCTGTTGTTTTAGTTTCAGCCAGTTTAAGTTCTGATGTGGGTTTAGATTCAGTTGCTTTTGTTTTAGTTTCAACTGGTTTAGGTTCTGATGTGGGTTTAGGCTCGGCTACTGTTGTAGTTTTAGGCTCAGTTAGTGTTTTAGTTTCAATTACTGGTTTAGGCTCAGTTTTTGTTGCAGGTTTCGTTTCAGCCGGTGATGGTGTGGGTTTAGGATCAGTTGCTGTTGTAGTTTGTGTTGTAGGTTTTGGTTCAGTTACTGTTTTAGTTTGCGCTGTAGGCTTGGTTTCAGTTGCTGGTTTAGGCTCAGATGCTGTTTTGGGTTGTGTTGTATTTTCTAGCACTGGTTTAGATTCTGATGTGGCTGTGGCTTCAGTTGTTGTTTTAGTTTGCGTCGCAGGTTTAGTTTCAGTCACTGGCTTAGGTTCAGATTTAATTTCAGGTGCCGCTGGCTTGACCTCCTTCACCGCTGGCTCAGAGTTTGATTTTACACTGTAAATAAAATTACAATTGAGATGGCGTTAAAAAAGAAATAGGAGCTTGAAGTTGTATAACTGACAGATGTTGTGTAGTTTACCTTTGCACAGGCACAGACTTGGCAAATGCTGTAGCGTCATCATCATCGCTGATATCTACCCTACAAAGCACAGGCACATGCAAAAGTAAGAGGATAAGGATAACGGTGATAACTTATAGGGTTTACGCAGGAAAAGTGTGACACTTGGTAGCAGATGCATATAATGAGAGATGAGTAAAATTAATCTCTGCCATATCTGAGCCACTTTACCTATTTACATTTGTCAGTACGGGCTAGTACCTTTTTGCAACGAAGGAAATGCCCATATCAGCAGAGCTGTCAGGCTTCTCTGAAGATCTGGAGATATTAGATGTGAACATTGTGCAGTGAGGAACGGGATATGTATGCATCTTAATATTTTAACCAAATAGAGATACAGAGGAAAAGTGATTATGAATGAATAGGAAAAAGTCAAACGGGCGCACTGCCTTAAATTAACTATTAAAGTTGATTATTGAAAAGTACATCTGAACATTAGTTAACAAATAAAATACACATGAAATATGACGTGTTCTTATAGTTAGTATTTCATAATTAATCTAAGTTTTTTTTTTAAATAGAACATGAATTAACAATGTTAATGTAAAACTACAAAAAAAAAAGGAAAAAAGTGAAAAAGCACATACAAATACACCTTTTTACCGTATTTAGCTCTAAAACATGCATATTACCACCTTAAAGGTACAAATTATAAACTAATTTGCATGGTATTACCATGGTGCACTTCCAAAGTAAATTTTTATCAAGACACTTACTCATATTTCTTTGCAGCTGACATTACGTATGAACGACGATTGGCTGCCGATCCCTTCAGCAAACTGCTGGCTGCTTCTGTCCTACACACACGCATTCAAAGGAAAGGTTATCTTATGAAGAGGAAAGTCAAAGTCACCTTGGATGAATCAGTCTGTGGAGTGTGATCTCTCACCTCTTTTCCATTTCCTCTGGACTCAGCGTCGGTTCTGACTGCGCAGTCTTTTCATTGCTGGGCCGAATTGTGTGGGGGGCTCTGGGATGAGAAAATTTGCGGAAATAAACATAATTAAGATGCGCTAAAATGAGCTCGAAGGCCTCGTGTGCATGACCCACATGCTTGAGCGTTTTCTGCAAACTTACATTTTCTTGTAGGTCTCAGATGGTTTTTTGTTGAAGCTATTTATTCCACTAAAGGAGGAGAGACGAATAGCATACTATTAAAACGTATTTATCTTTTATAAGCAATTACAACTCATATATTAGAAATTTAGCGCAAAAATAAATCCATATTAATAGAATGTAATTTATTTCATGATGTTTTAATGTCTAGTATCTGATCCTTCAGAATGTTCTTACGCAAACCCATTGGTGGATGAATTTGATGCCGTATTGGAATCGGTTTTCTTGAATACCCCTCTGCAAAAGTAAAGGGTTACATATGAAGGAAAGCAATGCTAATAATGGTAACTTTTGATTAACCAAGCATTTTCGTTACCTGATTATGTATCCAGATCCAGATGTTTTTGGTCTGTGAATTTGAAAATAAAATGCAAATTTTAACATAAATAAATACGTGGTTCTTTTAACTGAAAGGTTCTTTGGGGAACCAAAATGCTGGCATGCCAATTTCCTTTTGGAACCTCCTATTTTCTACAAGTCACATCTCCTACGCTTCTCCATTGCTTTAAAAGTGCATAATCTTATAATAACATTTTTAATCAGTTTCTTTCCTTGTGTCCATTGCAAAAGCACTTTTTTTCACCCCATAGAACAACCAGCTAGACAACAATTAGTCAAGCTTCAAAAGCAGACGTTCAATAGAAGCCTCGCTATGAGTCAACAAAGCCCTGCGGTTGGCGAAAGCATCCTCTCATTCTGCTGTACCACTCTGTAGCCATCAAAACAGTAATCCACCAGATCCTCTTGTCTACCTTATCGTTCACAGAACTGCACTTCACTAGTCTGAGTATTACTTTACAGACAGATTATTCATGGTGTGTCGGTGTCAAATAACTTCTGGTGTGCCTCAGGGTTCGTTTATCGGTCACTTCTACTTTCTGAAATATACAGTATACAACACTGACGCGACCTATCATTCAGAAACACTGATTTTCCTGCTAGTACTGTGCCAAGGACATACATTTCTCCAACAACTTGACAGTCTTAGAATTGCTGCACAGACCTTGGTTCGTCTGATAAGGACGGGACAAAGCCAACTTCAAAATACTCGAGGCGACACAAAGCCGACGGTGTTTTCGGTTAGGTCTGGACCAAGGATATCTGTGCTTAAACACACCGCACAGACCACAGCTGAATACAAACTAGCACGCGTGTTCTGCTCCTGCATTTAAGTAATTGACTTTCTTTATCAGCAATAGTCGGTATTCATCATTTAAAAGGAAAAGCTGAAACACAGATGTACAAAATGTAAACAAATCAGTACTGGTGGTCTGGGTGAAAAAACACAGCCTCGAGTTTTACTGGGAAGCTTCTATTTATGCAAACAAAGCCATTTAAGACAAGCCTATTCAGTAAGGTTCACGAATAAACCATTTATGTCGCCAAGAAATTAGGGATAGTTTTTGGCAACCATCTAAATCGAAGCAGACCGCATCACCAAGGATTGGTGTCTTGTCATTTCTACAATGAGGAAGCGCATTGCTCCTCTAACTCACATCTGTGAACGTGATTGAAATTGCAGCGGTGCGTCAGGTCTTCAATAAACCCAGAAGAACAACACACAATGCACAATACACAAATGAGTCTGCACTGGGCTCTGCTGACATTTTATACATCAAGGTTACTCTGGCCTGCTAAATAAGTACCTTTAGATGTAGACAACGGAGAGTAATAATGCTTACTTTTCCGAGTCGGATCTGGGTTGAGGCACATTGGCTGTGGGCGAGGAAACTGGACTCGTTTCTTCAAACACACCATTTGAACGGTTTGCTCGCACTTCGGCGACCCTGCAAGAGAGAATGTGTGCTGTGAATTTTACTTTTTTCACTTTTAACGTTAACATTCATTATTATAGCAATTATTTCTGACCACGGTTTCTCCTCCTCATCTTTCTCGAGATTTTCTTGCTGTCTCTGTATCCAGCTGCTGTCTCCTTTCAGAGCGGTGCGAACCTTTGTGGTCCGAAAAACTGATTGTCTGTCCCCCTCTGAAATCAAGACAGACCAGAGATATATTTTAGTATCGCTAAACAGACCCAAAAGTGATATGACACAATAAAAAGAGCAGAACTTGAAAGCTGAATGTGTTAAGAAATGCGTGACATGTGGCATGACAGGATTTGATGCCGTGACGCAGGACATCATTGTTTTGGTTGTGAGAGTGGAATGCCATAAATTAATACACAAACATGTGAGATTCAATAAGATCAGTTCATTAGAACACTGGTTTCTGGAACATACCTTTGGACATTGTTACCGGCACGCTAGTCAAAAAGGTCTAAAAACCGCCTCAAAAGACACCTGGGTTTAAAAAAAAACAAAAGGTTAGTCATTAAAAACCCCACAGAAGCATACATTTGTGTTCATTTATATTGATATGTAAAATACTTAAAATAGAAAGTACTGACTATGCAACAAAGGCGCACTGAAATATGGAGATATAATCTTAAATCTGCATTTCAATCAATTAGCATTTTATATTTTTCGCAAGCATTTTACCCATATTTTGAATCCCTGTTTTAGGGTTAAAGACATTTTTTTTTAAAAGTACTGTATATAGAATAAAACAACTGAAGAAAAGTTTTTACACTGTAATATTTCAATTTTTTACAGTAAATATAATAATCACCAAATTAATTACACGCCTTAAGTATAACTGCAGGTACATAAAGGTGATAAATTGTTGGCAAGCTAAACTAATGAGGCTGCCAAACAAAAAAATGTTACACAACTTTCAAACTAAAAAAGTGATTCAGGAAATTCTTAAAGCAACTGACAGATTCATTGCAACGGACAGAAAACAGGGAAGTCGGAGAGTCACGCTGATGGCACGTTAAAATGGTTTCAGTTACATAAGTCAAATTACTCGAGCATTTCTTTATGGGCCACAAATCATGAATATATGTTTATTTAATCAGCCCGTTTTGACCCTGAGATACAGATCCCAAGATGTACATCTGTGAAGATCTGCAACACTCAACCATGAATCAAGACGCGTGACTTTCTTTTCTAAACCATGTAGAAGAGCCTGTCCATCCAGGCAGAAAACACACACACACACACACACACACACACCGACAATGAACACCACTGACAATGTCCCTTGAGTTATGGCCAGAATTTTAGCCTTCATAGTTTTTTTTTGATACTACTTTAATTATTTCCATAAGCACTTTCTTAAAAGCCAAGTTTAAAATCAACCACCAGTTTCCATAACTTTGGTGGCTGTCCAAATCAACATCCCGGTGTGTATTTGCTTTGTAATTATTCTGAGTAATTTGACTAAGCCTCAACAATACGCTAACGATCAGTGACATACGACAAACCGTGATAATATTATGCCTCACAACTGCAAGTGACGTAAAGCTCATTGCCAGTAAATGAATTTTCTGAAGTCCATAAGGCCAAAGTCGCTCCTACAATCCTCATTGCACCACAGTGACACAAAATGACCTTCAAGCGTCAACGCAGCTTGTGCAAGACAAAACGTGTTTGTGCAGCGATTGCGACGGTGACGGAGTGAAAGCCGAATGAGAGATATAAAGGAAAAAAAACACTTTCACTGTGTCATACATCAGCCGGTGCAGATGAAACCAGCAGATATACAAGAAACCCAAATAAACAAAAGTGATCCGAGTAAGCAACTGCCGACCCCATATATTCCCAGGACCTTTTATAAACGAGTTGTGAAGGTTTATCAAACGGAAGAGCTGACCTACCTTATTAATGTCAGTTTAGCTGGAGTACGGTGGCAGACGCAGTGCTGGTGATTTCAGCTGACTGATTGTGAGCTCTATCGGTAAACACGCACACACTCACGCACACGCACACACACACGCACGTCCAGGGGAGGTGTTCACTGACAGCTCTCTCCTCCAGCAAGCAGGTACGGGCGTGGGCACAGACCTGCCCAGCCAGTCAGGTAGGCCAGGCCAACCAAACCTATAGGTGTGTACTTCTCTGTGTGTGTGTGTGTGTGTGTACTTTGTGTTTTGACTGCAATGAGAGGTGTGATACTCTCCCACCTTTATTCATCAAATACCAATGCATTTACGGACCAAAATTCAGACAAATCTGCACCAAACAATTACAGGAAGCGATGTCCCCTGAACTGGTTGAACTGAGACGGAGTTAAGCTGCTTTCTGCGTGACTGAAAGACAGAAGACATCGGTGTCCAGAGGGACGGAGCTCATAAGGTGTTCCTTTGGGGTTATTCTAGAAACGATTCCAAAAATAACAGCTTGTGCCACTTACTGAAGACCGGCTCGAAGTTAATGATTAAGGAGGAAATTATAAAAATGTAAATAATTTTGTAAATATATATATATATATATATATATATATATATATATATATATATATATATATATATATATATGTGTGTGTGTGTGTGTGTGTGTGTGTATATTAATATTTTTTTCCCTAAAAATCACTTGATTGCACCACCCTGACCAGAAATCATTTTGATGGAAAAATTTCCTTCCAAATATTAATATTTTAAAACAAATCTAAATTAAAGTTCTAAATTAAAATATAATGCTATAATAAATATTATAATGCTGTAATAATTTTTTTAAAGATTTTTTTTTTAACAGATTGACGAGTTTAAATCATAAAAGGTGTATTCATGTCACTCTATTTTTGACCATGCACTTTTATAATGACTAGACCCACACAAAAAAGGGCATTTAATTTTCCTTAACTCTTCGGTTTCTGATACAACTTCTAGAATCTACATATGCCTGCCAACTAACTGCTTACATAAACTTGTCAATGACAAGTCAGCGCTCAATGGAGGTGAACGGCTGAGTCAGTGTTTTTTTTTTTTTTTTTTTCAAATGGAGACTGTGGGACTCTTTCTAAAGCGAGCGGGGTGTGTTCAGTCTCTAGGATACTCACTAACCCAGCGACCGGCCTTCTGTTGCCATCACACCCCTGTGAACATGTGAGAAAGCTAACAGGCCCGATGCGGTTTCACCGAGGGGTTACACCTACTGCTACGGGACAGGAACAGGTCTGACGGCTCTGAGTCACAGCGATAGCGATTCATATCTGTGAGCGGAGAATCTCAGTTATCTGAACAACACCCCCACCTCCCATCCAACGCCTGCTGGAGGAATTGCAAAAATGCAACATTAGTGAAACACTGCTGTCATACGTCTTTTGTGCGCGATATAAAAAGTATCATTAATGGACGGCTAGCTTGAAACAAAAGTTATATTCATATGCGAATGAAACTGTTGGATGTTGTAGAGGAGGTGGAAGTGAGCAGAGAAAAAGGAGTTGGTGAGATTGTATAGTCATCAAGCAATTACTCTAACGGATACAAGATGTATCATGCGTCATTATGATTACAGCCATGGCTAAAAATATCAGCATCCTTTCTTTTCCCTTACAGAATATCCTGAGAATATTCTGTCAATTTACAGAGCAATAAATTATCTCTTCATTTTCGTTCATCCACTGAAAAGCTGCGCATTTAAAAGCTCAACACTTCAGGGTGTAAAAGGCATGGTCGGCGTCTTTTGCCATTAACGTTTTAGTGGAATAAAATGTTTGCTTTTGATTTTTGAAGAAAAAAATTAGGACAGAGGGTAAATGAAAACAGAAAGTTTACATTTGAGTAAATTATCCCTTAAATGACTCGATCACAGTTGAGTCAAGCGTTTAGACACACGCTGTGGAATCTGCAAAATCTTCATTATTTTACAGAAATAAAACAAGAACAAAACGCATGTTATTGTTTATTTCACACTGACTTGAATAAGATGTTTCACGTTTACAAAAATGTATAATTCAATAAAAATGACCCGCTTGAAAAGTTTGAATCTTAATACGGTGTTGTTGCCTGAACAATCCCACAATTTTTTCGTTTTTTGAGCATTTGAATCCTTTCCAACGACGACCGTATGATTTGGAGATGCATCTTTATACACTTAGGAGAACTGAGGGACTCTTTAACTACTACAGAAGGTTTAAACGGAGAAAGGAAAAGCCATTGAGAACATTTAAACAGAGTGACCATGGGCTTTTTTATATTAATTTAGCACTGCCATTCAGAAGCTACAGTTGATACTTAGACATTTTCCAGAAGACACTGATCTTCACATTCAAAAAGTTTCTATGATTTCTCTTATTTTGGTAAAATATTTAACATTTCGCAGATTCTGCAAGGTGTACGCAAACGTTTGACTTCAACTGTATGTGCAAAGCGTCCCATTAAATGGCAAGAAAATCCCGTTGCATCTCAGGTATCCCCAAAAAAAGGAGCGCGACACGATTAGAAAGTCGATTCGAAATTTATACTGCAACGTTTCATAAAACTGAACAACTGTTACATAATCTGAATGAATTCTTTCGGACCAGAACAGAATGCAATTGAACAACGTGACGTTTACATCCTGGTACGTTTAGTACAGGAATGATTAAGTGCATAGTTAATATTGCCTAGTAAACACGGGTAATCCAACGGATACATGCAAGGCTCATATTGCAGCTCGGCAAACGATCACGGTGGCGTCACGCTCCCTTCCGCAGATGTGGGTAGCTCTCCACAGTGCGCACTATCGCCTCTCGTAAAGGCACCAGGGGCTGGTAACCCATGTCCTTTTTGGCCCGGGCGCAGCTGTAGTAGTGGTGGGTGCCAGCCAGAGCTACTCTCATCGGGGTGAAGGTGGGCTTGATCCGGATCAGGGGCCGCAGCAGCGCAGCGATCAGCCACAGCAGCAGGGCCAGCCCATAGACCAGTGCGTAGGGCAGGTGGTACCGAGGAGCGCCGTAGCCCAGAGCCACCAGAACCTGAGACATGAAGTCCCAGAAACGCACCGGCTCGTCGTTGGTTATGTGGTAAGCCTGTTAACACGAGACACGGTCTTTGGGATTACTAAAACTTCCAAGCAGGTGTGATTTCCATTGGTTGGAGCTCAACTCTGCTTTAAACGGTCGTAAAAGTGAAATTAATATTGAAGTGAAATCTCATTGGCGGAGTAATGCTGGTAAGATTACTTACAAACTGTAATCTGTTACTGGATCCAAATTACATCACAAAAATTGCAGTAAGTAACGCAATCCGTTACATTTCAGACTTTAAGTCATATAACTATAACTACTCTCAGATTACGTTTATCCCAATGGTTTAAATTAGTGCCGTCAAACAATTAAATTGCATCCAAAATAAGTATTGTTTACATAAACATGGGTGTGCCGTTTATGTTTCTTATGTATATAAATGTATGCGTGTGTAAATGTGTTCAAAATATATACAGTATGTGTGCTTATAAATACACAAAAATCATTTTGATTAATCGTTTGACAGCACTAATTTAAATAATACTCTTGTTTTATCGATAGAAAATGACAAAGATTATGAAAATACATTCTATTCATTATTAACAACATGAAGTGCATTAAACATTATTGTCATGATTTTTCACATTTGTGAGTTAATGAAAAACTAATAGTTCATTAAATCGTAAAAGTGATACATTAAAATAAACCATAAAAAAATTATACAAATTTAAATAAATCAAAAACGTAGTAAGAAAAAAAAAAAAGTGAAAATGTGCATGTCATGTGACCATTAACCAACATCAGAGAACCATGAAGATGCAAATGTGACATTATTAAAACATATATATATTTTTTTAATCTCTGGGGTAATTCAAGTAAATGTATTACGTGAAAGAGGATCATATAGCAAAAAAAAGTTTGTGAATTTGTGCATTTTAATGTGTCTGAAAGATCAAAGCCTGCTGAAGACAGAAATACACTGTTAAATAACCTACTAGGGATAATCGAATTACAATTAATTCAGCAGATTGTTGGCGCAATGTTGAAACACTTCTTGAACCTGGAATGATTTTTGTAAATCCAGTAGTCAAACCCTGCAGACTTTCTGAGTGATATAAAAAGATGAATTTGGGAGAACGCTCATCTTGAGTTTCATCTGATTGGATACGGTATGGAGGGGGCACCGAAAAGCTATTTCCCAGCAGTGGCAAAACGCAAACTTTTTGGAAAATTTTTCAAGAAAAATTCAACAGTATCTATAGAAATAAATTTGCCACAAATACATAGCTAGAGTGTTTTGAAAACCAATGTCTGTAACATTTCAAACTGAAAAAGTGTTGCTATGCTATAGCTGATGTCAAGACTTGGGGCAGCAATGTTCAATTAACCATTACTTAATGGGTTTAACTACTGAGCTTCATGGACACTGGCACAGATAAAAAAAACTTTAAAAAACACTAACCCAACTGTGCTAAGCTCCTATTGGCCGTATGACATCTTACAAAAACTAACGGTGTCCACAACAGTTTTTTAATATTATAACTTAAAAAATATGTTTTTCACCATTGCTGTATTTAATGAATGTTTTTGTTATTAATGCGTTTCCTTGGAAATGGAAAGCCTAAACTCGATGCATCATTCACGTAGGTTGTTCACACACACACACACACACACGTGAGACCGCATCTAGAAACATCTCTCACTCATTCAGTTTCTCTCATACTCTTTCACACACATTCCTTACCTGACCACAGAGCGGAGAATCAGCCTTAAGGTGTTCTGCTGCTAAAATATGCCCATGAACTACATTCTCCACATAGGTGAAGTCCACAAGATTGGATCCGTCTCTAAAGAGCAAACCAGCATTAGACAGCACCTTTATCACATCAACATCCAAACATCCAAGAACGCAGCAAACTCCTGGATTTAAATCAAGGACACAGAACTACATTTTAAAACAAGCAACGATGTCAAATTCTCAAAATGTAATCATTCTCAAAACATGCTGCAGAACATGATCGTCAGGTTTTGTTCATGGCTCCTTAAATGCTGCCATCAAAACAGAGTCCAATCCTGCTCCTGGAGGCCACTTTCCTATAGAATCCAGCTCCAACTCGTCAGCCTGGAAGTTTCTAGTAGCCCTGAAGGCCTTGAATAGCTGATTGAGCTGTGTTTCGCTGGGCCTAGAGAAAACAGCCCTCTAAGAGCAGGACTGGATAACTATGCATTGAAGCAAAAGAAAAAAATAAGTACTTTTAATCAAAACATATTTAAAGAGCTTAAACTAATTAAGGAATCCTAGATTCGGTCATTTTTGGCAGATAACACCCCTTTGGGGTCAATTACAATTAAGGTGCTCTCCTTTGAGTCCTTCGAGCTAGACGGTTTACCAAACAACGAATAATTTGAGGTACAATTTTAAAAAAAGCTGAATACAACTTTATCTTATAATGCTTTAATTGAACCGTACAAGCCACCCGCGCTCTCTCCTGGTATCATCATCAACCTCTTAGAAACCCATACGGGCCAAAACAAGGACATTTCCATAACAATAAGTGGTTATACACAACTGCATGATTCACATTTTCCAAAACACTGAGCACTGTACACAGTACAGAAGACAGCGTGACAGGAAATTTCTGTCAAAGGAACACAAGTGCAACCCCCTCCGTCGCACGATGAGTTTTGTTGTTAAACGTCTGAAAGAGCTACTGTAAACTACCTTTTACAGCTATTTTTTCCTCAGGCTGTCGGATTCAGGAAGGGCGACCTAAAAGTAGTATCTAGATCTAGACCTGCGCTCTGTGGATCAGTGATCTCGAACCACGAGCAAGGCCTTCATAAAACAGGGTGGGCAAAGTGCAGCGTACCAAAACTGCTTGTGAAATAACAAACAAAGAAAGATTAAAAGCATTATGACAGTATAATCATCGTATGTATTGTTACGCGAGCTTTCTGTTCACGTTCACGTCTATTTAGGGGATCAAGCGCTATACCTGGGCTATTGGCTCAGGAGTTACCGATTCATAAAGCAATCACCCGCAGGTGGCCTGGTCTCATCCGTAGGTAGCCCGGATTCAATGCTAAGACTTTTACTTTTTAAAGAATCAAACAGCTGACATTCGTTTCGCGCACACAAACCTTTCTGTGTGCGGGACTAACAGAAACCGATGAATCGTCATTTTGACGAGCTCACGATCTGAACCTGCAAGAGGGTCAGCTGCCCGAAGATGAACGTGAAAACTGCCATTTAATCATTTTTAACCCCGCCGGTCAAATCCGGGCTAAAAACAAGCAGATAACAAGCATCAAGGTTTCACTTCAACCATAAATCTCAACTATGATTTTGCAGATTTCTTTATCTTAATAAGCATGATTTTAGGATAGATAAGAGCAAATCGCAAAAAAAACAAAAGTGTGACAAAATGTTTATTATTATCATTTAATAGATTGCATCCATTTGGAAAATCGGCCACAAGTGTTGGGTGGTCACAGACTGTTCAACATCACTGATCTTTTTTTGGATTCTGAGAACAACATTCTTTACTGATATCGTCAGTTATGCTACTTCCATGTTTAGTTTGTTTACTATGCTTATATTAATAGCAACATTACCTCCTGGTGGAATAACCTGCTTAACTCAACCCTTCAAGAATCATCAAAAAAAAGCAGCTAAAAACACCTATCTTCTTATATCTTCTTTCTCTGATCCTCTCACCGTAACACTATCTATTCTGATTGTATTATTTTTTTAAAAAAACTTTAAACTTGCACTCTGTTTAACTGCTTGTTTTCTTAAAAACTAGGTTCTCTATTCTTTTTGCATTCTCTATCTTTTGTTGATTTTCCATTGTTCTCATTTGGATAAAAGCGTCCGTCAAATGATCGAATCTAATATAACATAAGGGATTCATATAACAAAAGGACGGTCTAAAATCTAGACGGTATTTAAAGTAACAGTGTGCCACCTAGTGGGTCAAACTGCCGGTGTGTCTCACCCGATGATGAACTTCATCTTTCCCCTGCGGGCTGTGTCTACCAGGATGGGCACTAACTGGGGGTCCCGGGGGCCGAAGATGCCATGAGGACGAATAGCAACAGTGAGGAAGCCCTTGTCTTTACTGCAAGCCTCCAACACCAGCTGGAACGCATTGATGAAACATTTAGCTCTTCTGACTGAATACAGACGAGATCAGTGCTATTGTTCTGACTCACACCCACCTTCTCCTGTTGGATTTTAGTCTCTGTATAATAATCAATCGGCTTTTTTGCGTAAGGCAGGTCCTCGATCCCGTTCTTGATGTCAGTTCCTTCGAACACCACACTAGCGCTGCTGGTCAAGATTAACTTCTGTAAAAACATGAATATCAAGCGACATAAAGGAATATTCTGGAAAATGTAAAAATGCTCTTATTCGCCGCAGAAGATGAAGCAGAAGCGTTTAAAAAGGTAATCGTGTTAAATGCACTAAATCAGCATGAAAATATGAAATTAATTCCTTTTTTTTTTGATGAACAAATGAAACTATATTATAAAAATAAAACATTTGTTTTTGATATCTTTGGTATTTGATATGAGACCAGAGATTTGAAGAACATTCTGAACTTTTATTTGAATCATTATATTGAAATCATTCTAATATGCTGATTTGCTGCTCAAGAAACATTTCTCATTAACATCAATGTTGAAAACAGTTACACTGCGTAAACTTTCAATTAATTTAACCCCCAAAAAGTCTCTTTTTAATGGGATTTGTACCTCAGGAGGGACACTGGAATGCTAAGGGGTTAATCTTTTCTAAAAAACAATTTTACATCACTGACTTTAAACTTTTGAATAGCAGCGTATTTATTTTCACCATCTGCCTACACACATGATAGTGCTATATGTACCTGTACTCCTGCCTCATGACAGGCCTGTATGACAGTTTGTGTCCCATCAATATTAACCCTCTGAAACAGAGCACGGTCGTCGCTGGAGGGAGCAGGTGAAGCACAGTGAAACACTATAGACACTTCTTTCAAAGCCACCAGCAAGGCCTAAACAAGACATTAGATGAACAGTGAAGACAGGGTAACTGTGTCAGACTGATTCTGCCTGATCAAAAACCGATCAATCCCTACCTGTCGGTCACACAAGTCTCCTTGGTGAAACGTCACTCCCGGAAGCTCGTAGGCCTGTCTGATATCAAACACATTCACTGTGTATCCTCTGTCCAGCAGACGCTCCACGAGGTGCCCGCCCAGAAACCCAGATCCCCCGATGACAGCACAGCGCTTGCTGCTCTGCAGACGTTCACAGCATCAAAACAAGCCCAATTTAACGTCATTATCCCTTGCCTGGCAGAAAAACATATCTACAAAGTTTTTAGTAAAGAGTTTTTAGCACATTTAGACACTTGTAGACATGGAGCAGAAAAAGGAAACACCCACAACAGAAATCCAGAACATCCATGGAAACAGAAATTAGAATTTTTGCGAGGTTAATAATATATGTCATAATGTAAACGTTATAAACGCACAGCATTGCGCATGCGCGTGTGTCAAATCTAATTGAATCAGCACAGGTGAGAGAGAAAAGGTGTTTCAGGTGTAACTAAACTCACTGGTCTCATACGAGTTGCCATGTATGAATCTTTCCGCTCCCGACGGCAGTCTACAAATGAACAAACAATATCCATCCGTTTAATTACAGTTCTTCCAAACTAACATTGTAGTGTTTTACTCTGATTGAACTGTTCAGTGAAACCAAACTTACTTTGGCGATCCAGTTACGCTCGAAGCACAATATATAAATACTTTTACTGTGAAGTTTAAGTTAAGCAACACTCACCTGTATGTCTCAAACTAGAGCTACAGCTGTAACGATTACGAAGGAAACACGCAGAGCCATATGGGCAGAGAGCGGAGAAGCATCTGATTGGTCGAGCCAACGATCAGGACTCAACCTGACAAGTGAGACTAACCAATGAGAGAAGCGGTACGTCAAAGGGCGCCACTGCGCGACCCAATCAATAAAAAGAACTTCAATATAGTCGCATCCCCCTCGTGACATCACCAAATACGCCCCTACATGTGATTTTTAGTTTATTATTTGTGGAGATTATTAAAAAAAAGTATGGTAGACCTTTATGAGTTACACAAATGACAAAACATAAATAACAACATAATGATAAATTAGTCAATTTCATGCAAAATTATACTACTTGGGATATGAAGGCAGTATGCTAGTGTTGTTATTAATAATTAATAATTGTGTTCGACTTGAAGCAGCGTTGCATCCACCGATCAGCGTATATCAACAAAGTTTGATAGTTTTTTTGGGTACTTTGATGTCAAACCTATTATCTGCTGTCTGTGTAATTGGAAATATCATGACCAGTTATCAAAAATTATGTTCTCTATAAAGCCACACGTTATGGCATAAAAATAGACCTGAACTGGGTACTGCTTTATCCTCACAGTTCGTTGATTAAAGGAGTGATTAAACCAAATTACAAATCTTACTTTAGCGAATGGTCTTAATAAAATTGTGCGGAAGTTACTAACTGGAGCGTCTGGGAGCGTATTATTATTCATGAGCCAAGGTTAGCCACAGATAACACTCTCTATACGACTCCACTGCCGACGTCTTCCTTTCAGCCAATCAGATTGATCTACTGTCCCATCGTCACAAAACGTAATTAATATTCATGAGCAAAGCCTTCGCTATAGTATTATTCTCCACTTGCTGGTCTACTCCCGGTTAAGATGGTGAGTCACGACGAACGCTACAATGTCGTGATTTGTGCTCTGTATGCTTTTTTATTTTATTTTTTTTATTTTTTGCTTTCATTTAAAATGATGCCACTCTCTTTTTAGCGAACCTGTAACTGCTATTTCACCGAAACAATTCTCATTCCGCTTGGTGTTATCGTTACCTACGTAATCATGCGTTATTGCTAGCGGTCTTTCCTTCCCATAGGAAATGTAAATAGAGAGAAAATCGTGAGGGGATTTAGGAGTGAATTTACAACCACGGCTAAATAAATGCTAGCGTACAGCCCGCTTATTCTCTATTTTGCCAGCTTGGTTTATACATTACGCGGACTGTCAAATTTAGGTTTGCGTTATGTCTCGTATTCTTCATTTAAACAGTAACGTTCACTGCACTGGCGCGCAACTTTTGCTTTAATAATTCTGTTCTGTATAACGCAGGCCACTAGTCCCAAAAGACCGTCGTTGGGGGCAGTAGCCCCTCGCAAAAAAGCCAATCCAAAGCCTGAGCTGACAGAGGAGCAAAGGCAGGAGATCAGGGAGGCGTTTGAGCTCTTTGACACCGATGGCTCTGGTTATATTGAGGTGAAGGAGTTAAAGGTGAGATATAATGAACAGCTGGAGTTTATATGCCACTGTCAGCCACGTAGGTGCATTATAAAGCGCTATATCCGTTCATGATGTGCATATGTCAAGCTTATAATGAGGAACTGTGCTCCAGGTGGCCATGAGAGCTTTGGGGTTTGAGCCTAAAAAGGAGGAAATCAAGAAAATGATCGCAGAGGTCGATAAGGACGCTACTGGAAAGATCTCTTTCAGTGATTTCATGACAGTGATGACGCAAAAAATGGTAAGAACGAACATCAAGCATACATTTCATTGAATGAAAAATTGAGCTATTACATCAGGGTGACTTATCACTGTAACCTTAAGGCCGAAAAGGACTCCAAGGAAGAAATTCTCAAGGCGTTTCGACTCTTCGACGACGACGAGACCGGAAAAATATCTTTCCGGAACCTAAAGAGAGTGGCCAAGGAACTCGGGGAAAACCTCACCGACGAGGAGCTGCAGGTAAAAGAGCACCCGCTCGAGATCTGTGACAGACGACGGATTGGAGAACACTGATCTTCCGTGTGTGTGTGTGTGGCTGTCTTTAGGAAATGATCGATGAGGCAGACAGAGACGGCGACGGAGAAGTCAACCAGCAGGAATTTCTTCGCATCATGAAGAAAACGAGTTTGTACTGAATGTTATCAGAAGCAGAGGAGTGTGTAAAATATTCATTTCTATGTCAACATTTTCAAGGTTTTTTTGTTTTAATTTGACGATTTTTCCGTTTTATGCACAGTACCATTCCAAAACCTTGATGCCTGTCGACCCCATCGGGTCCTCACAGATCCGCGTGGGTCTGCCAAATAGCAAACGTCAGTTGTTTACACTATATATTCTTATCAGTCAAAATATAAACGGTAGCATCTAACACACGTTTGTAGTTATTGAGTCGGTACGCGCTGAAATATTTTGTCACAACATGGGTAAATCTCACACAGACTTTCATGACAGCTCATTTTCATGGACCCAATTAACATAAAAACACTGCCATTAGGTTAAAGTAACTATTACGATAACGAGAATGTATTTAAAAGTTATAAAGAGAAAGTAAAACCCCTGATAGCTTTCTTTCGCAGATTCACTCACATAGCTGTACTTTATGTTTCTGCCTTATATTACTGGTGAAATAGTCGAGAGCCCTGTTGAATGATTATTATATTGAAGTTTACAATCGTTCGGTTGACTTTAGCATCAGTGTGCTTCACTGCGCTTTCAGGGACGTCTGTACTACAGCCCTTCTCTGTGCCTCAGCTTCTTTGAAGGAGATTTCTGCAGTTTCAGTAAACACATACTGTGATCACGTGCTTGTGTTCCCCCCGTTTCCTTTATGCACCGTCTACCTTCAAATTTGTTTCAGATGTTTTGTATTTAAGTATACTTCAGATGCTATTTAAGTAGTATTTAACAAAATAAATTGTATCGAGCAGCCGATTTGTGTTTTATTGCCTCTCTTGATTCCCCGTTTGACTTATTTGGAATCGAACTATTCTTTGCATTTGCTTAAGATATATAATTAGGGGCAAATTAATACTTTTATGCAGCAAGGAGAGGCTTGAGGCGTGTTTTAGATTCAGTAACATGCACCGAATAAAGATGAAAGAAAAAAAAAAGAACGTAATAACCCAGTTGTTTATTCTAAAGGGAAAAAAAACAAGTAAAACACATAACCGGCACGACAATCACAAATATAAAAAAAGAACACATATATCCCTGCAAGAAGTACACAAACATGAAAATGGCTCGTATATCATATCATAGGGATTTATGGCCTTTAACCATAAATAAAACCACTTCACAGTATAACAGAAGAACAAAGCTGAGAGTAATGCGGCAGTCGGGATGGTTTGAGGTATTTGGGACTCGTGAGATCAGCTCTGACTGAGACGTGTTTTACTGGCGAAGTCGGCGCTGAGTTTGCGCATGACCTCGGCGTGACTCTGACCCGCCAGTTCCTGTCTCGCCGAGCCGTAGTTCTCCTTCACGAAGGCGGCGAAGGGTGTGGGCGCCCGCGGCTTGGAGGGAGTCAACAAAACCAGCCGCCCGGTGCAAAGAGCGCACACAAACTTTGTGGTGTCCAGAGATTTGGAGTGCCGGCCGATCCTGTGAGGGACAGGATTTGAGGTTTACGGTTCAAAGGAGTGGTCACATCATTCAATTAAACTACAGTTGAAAGTTCTTGCAAAAAATTGACTCACGTGTTCTTGCAGCGGTTACACTGATACTGGAACTTGTAGTTGATGTCGTAACTGTGGCAGCGGGAAACCATCGGCAGCTCAGGATGAGCCAACATGGCTTTACGGGCATAGAGCCTCCAGAACGGCCCGTGCCCGTCACGAACGTTGTTTATTAGCCATGTGGCAGCGTGACACATTTCATGGACTAACGTATCTCGTAACCGATCTGTAATTGGAATCACATGGTTTATCTCGGAGTGTCGCGAGCTCTGGAGGAGTGTAACACCGTAATGGCAATACCTGCAGAGTCACACACTTTGACGGACAGCTCAATGCGGGCGTATCGTTTCCCAGTGCCACGCTCCTGGCCCGAGATGCAATATCCTGCCGTCTTGCGCATCTTCTTGTTCCATGTGACAGACATGTCGGTGGGAAGCTGAGGGGTTGGGATTTATAGTGAGTTACTTTACTTTCTTTTTTCCATTAAAAACACTTTTAGGACTAAACTTTACTTGTGCTCAAAGCATCCTAGGTGCACGTGACTTCTTTTTGTTATTAAGTTATTCATTTAACAACTTTACTACTACCTTAACTTATTAGCAGGCAAATCAGGAGTTTATTGAAGCAAAAGTTTAGTTAGTGGTTTGTTAATAGCGAGAATTGGACCTTGAAATAAAGTGTGACTAAAAACACAATAATACTGGCTCCTCACAATATTAAGTGAAATAATTGGTCTGCTCAAGAAACTGAGCGTTATTTAAAACATTACTACCTGTACTGCAGAACCTCAGGTAAGTGGTCCAAGGTGGTGCTCCGGTTCACTAACCATCATTCTTTTGAACAAGTTCTTTAGTTAAACTAGTTGAACCAGTTGACTAAATCGGACTAAATCTAAGACGGTTCATGTCGTCATATACGTCGAGTCAGAGCCGGAACTCGTCGCATACGAGCGTTGCAGGAAGTCAGTTATTTAGGTAACAATTTTAAAAGTAGAAATATCTTTGTTACAAAATCCCATCGATCTGTAATAAACCCCCAAAGGCGTAAAGGTTAGTTTAACGATGCAGTATTTGCAGATATATCCGAATATCAGAGCTTCAAAATCATGGCCACCATCCATCCATCCATCCATTCATTTTTGGGTAAACTATTCCTTTAAGGTTGTAGATTATAGGTAAAATAATGTAAATAAATCATGTCATTTTATAAGACCTCCATATATCATCAGTATTTGATATAAGAAAGTACCTACATCTTTGATGGCCTGAGGGTGAGAAAATTAACAGCAGATTTTCATTGATAACTATTTATTGGAAGTCTACAGAATTTCTCACCTGCTCCATCATCTACTAAGTAAACAAAATGGTACATTAAAACAAATTGTAACCCTATAGATCAGCAAATCTTATGGAGATGCTTGCCTGATGGAATTAAAGGTTTGGCTTGTACCTTACTGTCAAACACACTGGTGTTGTAGAGCTGGTAGAGTTTGTTGGTGAGCTCCTCTTTGTTCTGTTTGAAGCTGCGGCAGTACGGCGATCCAGGTACAGACAGACACTGCAGAAAGCAGCCTGGAGTTTTACACACCACCACCACCACCCTGATGAAATAAACAACGGGACACGAATGTCAAAATCCAAATGCGGTCTTCAGAGAAGCTCTTGGGCAGTACCTGCTGCTGGGTGGAGCTCTGGGCTCGGTGTGGCTCACTGCTCTGCTGCTGGGCGTCTGCTGCACTGGGGTGTGGGATGTGGATGATCCTTTAACCGGTGCTTGGATAGTATTTTTCTTACCCACGGCAGATGGTGTGGACAGACAAGGAGGTCGATGTTTGGATTCTACGTGGAGAACAAAAAATCTGCAGTTTTTCTTCAAATTTGGGCACAATTAATAAAGCCGTTCTTCCTCTAGTTTCCGTTATTTTACGCCATTTTCTGTCAGTAATAGTAGTAGATATTTAATGCTTTAGGCTAAGGCTATCTTAGGTTGCTATCACGTCAAAGACAATAAAAAGCAGCAAACTACCTAAAATGACTGCACTTTAGGACAGTTTTTCTACATGCATTAAAAGCTGGACAGTCCAATAAAATGTGTCTAACAGAAAGGGGAACCTAGGAGAACGTGTATCGAGTAGGGTCTTCAAAAATGCATGAGGCGGTCTGTACGAGCTGCGTGACATCTGGTAAACACCACTTGATCAAATCCAGTTTTAAAAGAAATTAAATATCCATTTGAAATTTCTGGATTCATTTTATTATTTTTACAGGTGCATTGATTTGATATAATGATTAATAACAGGTGTGAACTCTGAAGGAGGACATTACTGAGTAAAAACAGTTGTTTCAATGACAAACAACTTGTAAACTGTGTTTCTGTTCGTCTGGCCCTCTAAACAAGACTGAAACCGTGTGGGCTGTACCTGGAGGTGGCCTCGGGCTGCGCCTGCGTTCTGCCTCCTATGCTCTGATTTTGCCTGACCCGGTCCAGTAAGGACTGGAACTCCTCCTCAGAGCTGCACGTGTCCTCAGGACCGGTCTGCGTCGTCACGGTGACTGCCGGGGGGACAGCACAGGGCTTTGCGGGCTCCCGTCTGCCTGCACTCGTGACGTGATGTTCCTCAGACGCTGGGCGGCTGTGTCTGGACCTCCAGGTGCTTTGGATAACGACGTCACTTTCATCATCAGTGTCGCTCAAGAAAACAGGAGAATCACAGAGAGATGGGGGCCGCTTCTCTGTCTTCTGGGCTGCTTTAGGACTTCTAGCAGCCTTGGCTTTCCCTGTGCAGAGACAAAACTTGCTGCATACACCTTTTTTTTAAAACAAAATCAACACACACCATGATCTATCAGAGCAACCAAGTGTGTTTTGTCCATTTATACTTTATATTGATAAACTGAATACAGAATGCTTGTTCTAAATAAAGGGATTTTTATAATGTATTAATAAGAACTTAATTTTGCTAGTGATAATTGAAGATGAATATGCATAGAACTGAAACAGCTTTGATTCTTTTGATTACAAATTTTGCATTTTTAATGTAAAAACAAAACCTGGGCTGCAATGACTTGCATATGAGCCATAAATGCCTGATGTATGAAATACAACACGTAAAACAACACATGCAACATACATATTTTGTGCATATGTTCTATACATTTTGTATACATAAGCTTGCATATGTTTTTGATGTGTATGGTATTTAATGGTTACCATCACAAAAAACCTTTGCTGACCTAAAATTAATTTCCCCCCAAGAATACAAACCTTTTCTTACGGTTAGTCATGATGATTACGTTATAAAAAGGAACATGAATTTATAATAATCATGTGCACAGATAAATCAATTAATAATAAATGCACAATACCTTTATGAACGGAAGGCTTCCTCTCAATGACAAAATCATCATCAGATGACATGCTGTCCACTATGAAGCGTTTCAAACTGAGGGACGAAATATAAAGCTGACGGTCAACAGTAACGGTGAGAGACGGAAAAACTAGCTTAATGCAAATAACATGACACTGACCTGTCATCACTGCTGACCACAGAATGCGACTGGACTTTAGCCTTTGGAGTTTTTACTCTATTTAAAACTAGAAAAAATACAAATGTTAAAAACGGCGGCATCAAAATCGGTAATCTGTTTTAAAATCGGTCAATAAAAGGACTTACATGTTTCAAATTCATCATCGCTGTCTGAAGACAGAACTGGAATCGGTTCTCTAGGGGGGAAAAAGTTATTTAGGTCACGTCAGGGTGTATCATTTTAATCATACGTTAGAAAAATCATATTTTTGGACACCCTCTTCTTCAATCAGGCATGCATTTTTAGTGTACAAATAAATGCATGCCCAATATTTTATTTATCAGTCCTATCACTTTATATAACTCCACTAAGACTGTAAGGATATGATCCCTGAGACTCGCGGCAGCTGAAAATGTATAAAATGTCTAATTTATGAACTTCTCACCTTAGTTTCTGGGGAGCTGATGCTGCAGACTTGATTGTAGATTTGGGTGTAGCCTTTGCAGCAAGAACTAGAAAAAAATATCAAAAATCATTGATAATGTAAGAACGCATGCAAGCACGAAGTGTTCCTCAACCCAAACTCACATCGATCAAAGTCCTCATCATCTGAGGTCGACAGTACGTGCTTTTCTTTAGACCGGTTCTCTTTCCCCGAGCCGTCGGTGTCAGACAGCAGCTGTCTGTGCGCTGGATCTGTGCTGGGCTCAAAACTGCCCAGAGCTGGACGTCTGTTCTTCTTCAAGCTCCTCCGCAGCTGAAACAACGGCGAGAGAAAGGCTCTAATCAGCCATCTCCAGACGAGTCTGAGGTCAATTATGCATACGTTCAATATAAGTATCACACCTTCTCTTCAGCTTCATCGAGACCACCATCTCTGTCCCAGCCCAGCTTTTCGGAGACTCTCTGAAACAACGATACAGTGCCGGGATCCATAACCACACGAACGTTTGGAAAACTAAGCAACTTCACTCTCCTGATGCCACAGATGCAAAGCCTAATCACGAGAGGGAAAAAATTAAATGCATTTAAACATACAATGCTGAACTGAACTAATGCAACGGAGTCTACGTTATACAAAGAATTTTCATCTGTTTACATTAGAACAGGTTAAAATGACAAAATAATAAAATACATACAAAAAAAATTTAATTGCAGTGCTATAAAACAATACTATAAAAACACTAACTATATATTACCTCAGAAATGATTGAAGCTAGATTTTAGCTTGAAGCAAACTAAATAAAAATGTTCAGAACAACATAAACTATGCTTAAACTGCACCGCTGTAGTACAATGTAGAACAATAATTATCTAAAAGTATAACAGATGACAACGTTTGTAAAGGTTTAATGTCGTCAAACTATAATCCTGTCCTACACAGTTTAGCTCGGACCTGCTCGCCGCACACTGGCCTGAAGCTTTCTAGTAAGACTTTTATTAGCTTGTTAAGGTGTGTTTAATTAAGACTGAAGGGGGACTGGACACCCATGACACTCCATGTATTATTATATATACAAACCCGTTCATCACTTTGCAATAAAATAAATATATAACCTAAACTGGTTATATTTTGAGCGTTTTTGTGCCGGCAATAATCAGACTTCTAACTTAACGTTAAACAAGCGACCTTACGTCACACACTTGCTAACGAACTGAAATTTAGCTTTAGCCGAAATATTTTATTTATTCAACATACCTCATAAAACTGTACGTGCTATACAGCGTGAAAAGCAGCACTTTAAATCACCAGCTCTCTGCGCGACTGCGTAACAGAGTTCAAATTTCCCAAACCGGAACTTGCCATCTGAGAGAGGGAAAACAACTTCCGGTGTTACAACGTAGTATAGTTTAGTTCCACTGGGTGGCGCTTTATGTGAAATAAAGACAGTTGGTCATAAAATAAACTGGTGACGCTAGTTGAGGTGTTTAATCTCTTCTTCTGAGATCTCGAGAGATTTAATGTCTTTTATTTCAGTTGATTTCATGCTATGGCCGGAAGTTGGTTGTAGTTATGTTTCTGCTCATTCTCAAAGCTACTTTCTCAAAAACATGCAACGATTTCTGTGGTTTAATTGAAATCAGTATGTTACCCTTAGAATCCGTTTTAGTGTGTAGAAAGTGTTATTTAAATAAAGGTGAGTTTGACTTGATTTAATGTAATTCAAAGAGGAAATAAAAATAAAAGAAGTTGAAGTCGAAAAAAGAAGAGAAAAAAAACAAAGATGAAGACGTTGATGACATTGAAGATGTCAAAGAAAAACTGAACTGAAGATGCTGAACATGAAGTTGAAGTCAAACTGAAGAAAACCAAAGTTAGAAGTAAAAAAAAAAGTCACAAGAACTCATTAAGAATTCAAAGCTGAAGAAAGAGGAAAAGAAATAAAAAAGAACAAGAAAAAGTTTAAAAGGAAATACTGAAAAATTCAGTTGTTTAAATTTAAAAAAAGGAAGACATTGAAATCAAAAACAAGGAGAGAAGAAAGTCAACAAGCAAGATCAGTTCAAGTAAATTATTTTAATAATGCCCTATGTCATCTTAAGTCATTTTTATTTCAGTCTCCAGTATTAGATCTCATTTAATCACTGCATAAAATAAGTCTGTAAATAACCAGTCTACACTAAAATTAATGTGAAAAGAGCCCATTATGATCAGCAATACCGTGCCAGTGATGACACTTGCATCATTTTCGAAAACAGCACAAATTGATTTAGCATTTCTTTATTGAACTGAATACAGCGATTAAATTTACAGTGGGTGCACATCACAGTTCAGTCAGCAACAAGACACCCTGCACAACGTAACAGCAGTATAGATCACAATAACCAGTATGCGTTAGCTCCTAAAAAAAAAAAAATAGAAAAAGAAATGAAAAAGAAAAACAAAACCGCAGCCAAGTACGTGCAACTCTTTTCAAGGTTTGCCACATCTCTTTATTTCAGTTTATGTAAAGAGCCTTGCGGAATTGACACTGACAGTGCATAAATAAAACGAGTTAATAGGAAGACAGTGTACAAAACCAAAACATCTTAGAACATACTTACCTAGACCTTTCCTGGTAAAATCATAAAAAAAAAAGAAAGAAAAATCAGGAGTCAGTACTTGAGCAGTTTGCAGGCCTTCTGTCGGTTTAGCGCGTTCACATTGCATGTTCTGAAAAAAGAGGACATTTTCTCTATCGATAGCATACAGAAATGTTGGCAAAAATCGGTGATCCGAGGTATGCGTCCATCACTCAGACTGAGGTCATGATGACAGAAAGCTAAAATAGGTAAAGCACAACCTAACTAAAAAAAAAAGCCCCTATTTGTGATGATTATTACGTTTATATTTTCTCAATTATTGTAAGACTGACCCATCTCATTTAAGACCCCACTTTTTTCATGAAGTCCACTTCAGTTACAGAAAAGTCCTTCAGAAGCAGAGAAACAAACAAAACGAAAGTGGAGCCGACCGACATCAATATAGACGATGGGAAAGGGGGAGGAGTCTCAGTGGAGCAGCTTTGTGCGTCCTGCCGTCCAATCTGGCTCGTGGAAACAAAAGCCGGCTGGGATCATAGTCACGGTGCTCACCTGGGGGCTCCATAGAGTCTCTGTGACTATCACATACTGGGGGACGGGGGACATGCAGGGACAAGCTTAGCCTAGGTGCTCTCGCTGCTCTCCAGAGCCTGCATTTTGACCAGGGGCTCAGGTTTGCCTCCGGCGGCGTAATGCTCCCACATCTGCAGGTAGAGTCTCTCCAGGTCCAAGGTGTACTGCTTGGTGTTGAAGAGCGGGCTGCAGATGCGCTGCTTCCACACGCGGGCGCGAACCTTCTTCAGGCTGAGCCGAACCGACAAACAAATGTGTTTCAGGGATCTTAAACATGCCTCGTTTTGAAAGCGCAAAATGACTAAAAGGAACTTACAACTCCATGTCAGTGCCGAGCTTCACAGCAACATCTTCATACTCCTGACGGCTCTGGGCGATGAGCTCAGGGCAGCCAAGACAGGTGAGCTGAGAGGCGGCGACCCGCGAGGCCAGGGTCTCTCCTACACAAGACATCAGGATGTCAGGGCAAGTGAAACTGTGATCGTGGATGGACAAATGAATCGTATAATATTAGGAGTGCTAGGGCATCCTTTTGTATTTTTACCTGGCATAGTAACCATGGGGGTCCCAGCCCACAGCACATCCATGCCTGTGGTGTGTCCGTTACAGAGAGGCGTGTCCAGGCACACATCCGCCAGCTGTCCGCGTCTCACATGCTCCTCTTTGGGAGCCACGGGGGAGAAGATGATGCGAGAGGCAGGCAGGCCCAGGTTCTGAGCGTACTGTTGGATATTAGGCTCACCCACAGCCGGGAAGCGCAGCAGCCAGAGCACACTGTTGGGCACACGCTTCAGGATCTGCGTAACAGAGCACAGCGAGTAGAGCTACCAGACGACGCGCTTCACAATGAGATATGAGCCGCTTTAAAAGAAACGATTCAACTATGACTCTGATATAATTCAACGTTTTGAGTCATTGCAAAAACATTTACAGAACTCTCTGTTACGTGCACAGCTGCTCACCTCATTTTTAAGTGTTAAAAAAAAGATTGAATATTTCATTGTGTTCATTTCGTGAAACTAAGCAGTACTTAAGAAAAGTAAAAAAAGCTCTGTCTGACTGTCATTCAAAGCAGCTTCTAAATCTACTCTCCAACAAAGGCTTTCAGAACTACTTGAAAAATAAAATATATCTTAATAAATATAAAGATTAATAAATATATAAGAACTTTGGTAACCAAACGGTTACTGACTGCCACTGATTTGTTGGGTTTTTGTTTTTTTCCATACTAAGTCAAAGGGGACCGAACTCAAGTTCACTCGCCAGAGAGACATTCTTCAAAATCTTTGCATTCGCCAGAAGAAATTATACAGATTTGGAACAATGCAAGGATGAGTAAATGAAAAAAAAAATTTATATATTTGGTTGAACATTTTGTATTGCTATAATGCCAGTAGTATTCGTAAATGTACATATACTCTTTCTCTACGGACCCAGATATCATATGTTTGTCAAGTCTAATAAAGTCAAGTCAGATAAACAAGAAAAATAAAATAAATAGAATTCTATTCTTACATTGGCCCACATCTGCAGCGTGGGAGGGTCAATCTTATAGAGCTGGTTGAAGTTACAATAGACAATGGAGTCTTCAGGGAGGCCATATTGCGAACGGGTGGTCACCACAATTGTTCTGGGAACTTCTTCTCCTGTTGCAGCTTTGTTGTTAATCTAAACAGAAATATTAAGAAACATGAGTTAACAGCTTAGGTACCGAAAAGACAAGCATATGCCCTATAACTGTTTCGCCCATTCCTAGAAACCTTTCAACTTTTCCGCCACCATGTTTGTGCCACCTATAGCAGTGGTGTGAAGGCCCAAGTGTAGGGGAAATGGCTATTGCACATCCTGTCTCAAAGCGTGCTATTCTCAGCCAGCTTGTGTGTGCCATACCTGCAAGGCTACAGTCCCAGATACTATAACCTCCTCCACTGTAAAAATCTGAAAAACAACAACATGTGGTAATGCACTGGCTCGGCCTACTACGAAATGGTCTTTTTGCCCGATTTTCAAGATGATCGAAGGAGGAAACTGAAGTCATCATGATCATTTCACCACCAGTCTGAAATTAAGAAATTAAGTCTCTCGTGCAAACACAAATGGCACAAAGGCAAATACAGCCACCTTCACACCACTAAATCTCCATGAATTACACATCGTCGATGTGGGCACGACAGAGGAGTCATTGACCACAGAAGACCATATTCAGTTTCATCATTAACCAGGCCGTGATATTGCGAGTGTGATTCACCTAATATTCCATTCACCGCTTATGTAATGGAATATTAATTTATACATTCACTGGTCAAAACTTTGTAAAATTAAGTAAACTGTGTAAATGTAACCCTCTTTCTCAGAATGAAGGCTTAACCAGAAAAATTATGGGCACGTAAATGTGGTCAACTATGCACCGATTTGTCATGCGAAGAATGATGGACGGGACTAAAGCTCCGTCTGAAAGCAAGCCAAGACCCCACAGCCAGGGAGAACCCGATTTTTTAAAGCAGTCGAGCTAATGAAATTGCAGTGAAATCAGCCAAGTGAAATTGAGTGATGAGATCAACGCTGAGGGCCTACCTGAGTGGTAGCCAGGCCATTGCTGACCGTAAAGCCATTGATGGTGACCTGGATCTGGCCCTGGTTGATCATGTTAATGATGGCCTCAGCGGCTGTGTTCATAGGGATGACGGGCATGGAGAGGGCCCCGTTACTGTCAGTGGACTCTTGTCCGTCACATTCCATCTTAAAGTAGGAAAATACAAAAGGAACATTAGCATATCTGTTTAACAGGGTAATGAATGCACTAAAGCTTTGCTTTCTTCACTGACCTTTACAATTTTGATATCTGGCAGGCTTTCCAGGAAGGCTTTCAGATCGATGCCATTCAGTACGATGCGATTGTCAAATATATGGCCATTTGACTTGAAGTCTATCACTGCTTTTTTCTGTTAGGCAAAAAGAAACACATGTGCCTCCTCCTTTGTAATAGATTTTTTTTTGAGGTAATTAGAGACTGAATCTTACCTTGAGGTGAGGGAACATATTGGCATGATCTCCAATGAAGAAAGTGTTTGGCATGTAGGCCATTTTCTCAGAGTACTGCTCTGCAACTTCAAAAGGAGACGTCTCCTTATCAGTGATAATGTAGTCCATGAAAGGAGCTCCACTGGTGCCTGGGTATCCAAGCCACATGGCCTAGGGTAGTAGAAAAAATAGATCTTCATATAATATCTAAAGTATATGCTACCATTTAAAAGTTGGCTTCAGTAATATTAAGAAATGACAATTTCATTCATAAAGGCTGTCACAAAAAGTATAATATTCGTTGAATTAAAAAAAAAAAAATCCACACTCGAATGCGAAAGCACAGTAATTATAAACAACAACTAAAAAAAGGAAAAAAAGAAAAAGAAAAAAGTAAAAATAACATGTTTCTTGAGCAGCAAATAGTCATATTAGAATGATTGTGGCAATGATCTTTCCATAACAGGAATAAATTTAGGTTCCTAAACATTGCCAACTTCTGCACCCGTTTCATCACACAACCAACTATAGAACATGAACTAAACATTTTAATGTAGATTTTCTTTAAGCTGGGCTCTCGAATGCTTACCTGAATGGCTGCAGGGCGCAATGCAAAAAGCTCATTGCGTGCTCCTTTAGTATAACCATTCATGTTGACCAGGATGTGGACTCCATCTTGATGAATCCTGTCTGCTGCCTTTCCGTTACAGGGGATCTACGAACACAGGTCACATGATGAAATCAAAACAGACCCCCAAATGGAGAAAGAAAATGACATACAAGCCTGCGTTATGTACACAAATACTCACCTGTGAAAGGTCAATGAAATGATGAGCCTCTGCCATGACTTTAACTCTGAAGTTGGTGCTGTCATCAGGGCTGAGAGCATAGCAAAACACCTGTAAAAATATGACAGTGTGAGACCACCAACTCAATATAATCTGCTCTACAGAAAGATCTATATATCACCACTGCATTACAGACTCATCACCTCGAACTTCTCAGAGTTGTGCATGCCAGGGATGGACTGCATCAGGTGGGAAGTGGGATGGTTGCCAAAATCAGAGCTAACGTAACCCACACGCAAACGGCCTCCACTGGTTTTCAAGTCCTTTGGATGCTCATAGGCAGGTTTATGAAGAGCATTGATCTATAGAACCGGCAAAGTACATGGAATGACTATAGGAACAACTTTCACAAAAAAAATAAGTTACAAAACCGAAAATGCAGCAGAACAGAGCAGAATGAAAATATGTTTTTACAAACCTTATCCAGACACAAGTTGCCATGTCTCTCTGCAATCGCCTTTCGAAAACCGTGAGAGAGAGGGTAGAGCATGCTGTGATGGGGATGCACAGATGGCAGACGGTTCTTGTCCAGTTGATCAGCCACAATGCTCACTAGCTTCTTCATGCGCTCATCGTAGTCAGTCCAGTCACATACAATCTGAGGAAGAGAGCACAGTAGGACGTCACACAAAGATTCCCATCAGAGCGCACAGTGAAAACACGCACTTAAGACGCTTACATACCTGTAGACAGTGAGCCAGGTTACAATAAGCATCAGGGAAGTCAGGCTTGAGCTTCAGGGCAGTGCGGTACGATGCAATCGCTTCAGGTATGTTCCCAGAATCCTTTAATTGGAGAAGAATGCAATTTGAAATGCTAATTAAAACTAAAAACCACCGAAAGGAAATTCATTCTCCACGTTTCTAGGTTCCTACCTTGTGTATTGAAGCCAAGTTACTGTGAGCATCTGCAAAAGCGGGGTTGATCTGTATGGCTCGAGTGTAGCACTGCAGCGCCCCCTGAACATCCTGCATCTCTTTCAGAGTGTTGCCCATGTTAGAGTAAGCATCAGCAAATGTGGGGCTGATTCTGCACAGTGGTTGAGTACAAAGAGACAGTGAGACTTTGAGAGACATTGACACAAAAAGACTCTAGAATGTAGCTAAAAAACAAAAACATGCCTGATTGCCTCCTTATAGTGCATGAGAGCTTCCTGAAGTTTCCCCTGCTGCTGCAGGACACTGGCCAGGTTTGAATGGGCAGCAGCAAATTCAGGGAACACCTTTAATAAATAAGTAGCAAAATTAAGATACATGAAAGAAAACATCTCAATTAATAGATTAAAGAGGTATATGTATTTTTAGGAGGACTTCACTGGTCCCCTTACCTCCAGAGCTTTCCTGTACAGCTGCACAGCTTCCTCGATGTTGCCTTGCTCACGCTTGATGTTGGCCAGATTGTTAAGTGAGTCGGCATGAGTCGGGCACAGACGCAGCGCAGTGTTGTAACACTCTTCAGCTTCAGAAACCTAAAAGGAAACATGCTAGTCAGCAGACAATACATCTCTTGATTGACCTGTGAATTTAGTAGGCAAACTTGAGCCCCTTTCTATAGGAATCTATGCAGTTGGGAATTTTATGGGAGGCAGAATCGGACTGACGCTCAAAAACATAAATTTAGGTTCTCACATTGCCCTTCTCCTTCAGTGCATTAGCGAGATTGCAGTATGCATCAGGAAAGTGTGGCTGCAGCTCAATGGCACGACGGTAAGTATCAATGGCCAGGTCAATCAATCCCTGCTCATAATACACACACGCCAGGTTTCCATGAACAACAGCGTGGTTGGGGCTCAGGCTGAGGGCACGCAGATAGCCAGCAACAGCTCTGCAAGGGAAAAACGACATGTATCAGAATGGTGGAAGAAAGCTTCGAGTCCAAATATACTGGCAGAGGAAGGAACTGTTACCTGTCAAAAATACGAGCCTCTTTCAGAACATTGCCCAAGTTGATGTAAGCGTCCAAAAAGTTTGGGTCCAGGGTCACTGCCTGCAACCCACAGAATAGATCATTATAATAATTCATTCATTTACCACCATTGCCCAAAGTGTGACTTATCGCCAACCAACCTTCTCAAAATGATGTATGGCCAGCCAGATCTCCCCCTGGGCATTGAACACACAGCCCAGGTTACTCCAGGCCACGGCAAAGTTTGGCTGGGTTTCAATTGCCTTCAGGTAACAAGCCTTTAACAGGTTAACAGTAAAAAAACAGGAGGAAGAAGAGGTAGAAAGAAGAACAGAGTAGACAGAGGAGGGGTTGTAAAAGTAAAGAAATCAAAAGATCAAATAAAAAGGAAGAAAGAACAAAAAGGGCAGAAAGAAAAAGAGTTAGTCTCCAATCTCACGAAAAGCAAAAAGTGAGCCTACAGCATGGGCTCGCGTGCGCAAATATCTGCCGCGCTAAGCTGCACACTTTTCCTACGCTGCGCAAATCCAACCAACACCTATACTCCGACTTACATTCTTCAGTTATGTGCTTTTAAATAAACTAAAAAACACTTTGTACCTAAATGTTGCACTTAACACTAAACTACAAAAACACAGAAGTGCCAAGTCAGCTTTAGATCAATGACATCACACTATCTCAGTAATATACTTCACAACCTTAAATGCAAGTGCGGCGTGCAGGTGGAGGTCCCTGTAATGCAAGCGCAAAATGCCACGCAGGCAACCCACAGCGTGGTTGCCGCTTGCGCCGTTCGCGCGCGCGCCCATATTCGTTCGCCTGCGTCAACGCCAGCTCAGGGTGCAGACAGCAGACCTGGAGCGATTTCACTCCCCACCAGACTGGCACACAAAATTATAAAACCCCTTTACTCTTTGGGGCCTTCGACTGGAGTGGGTTCCCACGGCCAAATCCATTTTTAAGGGCTAACTGTTGGAGAGTAATACATGAATTAGGGATACTGTGTGATGGTCGTTGCCAATGGTGTCATGTTTACTGGGTGCCATGCTAGCAGGGAGGGCATACAGGTCTGCAACCCGCCAGCCGGGGGTCGAGGGGAGGGGGAGTGCGGTTCAAGCGCGCGTCTTTTGGTCGCGGTTTTGTCGCTGCGCAGCCCTTGCGTCGCTGCAGACTCACAGCGCATCATCTGCTCAGCAGAACGCTGCAACTCCAAATAAAGAAGAAAAAATAAATCATAATCCAAATGAACAGGAAAAAAATAATCAACAAGTAAGAGAGTTAGAGGGTTCTTACTGTGCTTTCGTTTGCTTACAGCATCGAATCCATTTCTCTTTTTAATTTACTTGGGCATTACATTTCTCTTTTGCTTTAATTTACTAGTTTTTTTTCTCTTGCTTTTTTGTTCTTCAAAGGAAGCCACAAGACAGAAGAACTCAGGCATTGGACTAAGGTGTTTTTCTTTCTGTTTTGTTACAAACCCGTTACCATATTTTTGGACTTTGTCTGGGGGGGCGGCCGCAGCTGGAAGAGGAGAAGACTGATGCTGCCCTAGTGTTCCTGTCCACCGGACCGCACCTACGCAGGAATAGTGTCACCCACCTGAAACCTTCTAAATAACAATATCAGTTGTGGAAAAACCAAAAGAGACAAAATAAGAAAACAAGAGCGTTAGTAAAAGTTTGCAATCAAGACATTTCATATGGACATCAAAACTTGTATTGACAAAGCAAAACAAGTAAAACGAAACAAACCAAAAAAAAAAAAAAAGGAAAAGAATTACACAATCACCTAACATCAGTTTAAACCCATGCAATGAAAGGATTTTACATTTTCAGAAACAGGAATATGTTCGCAAGGGGTCGAGAGCGAAGAAAGGCTTTAAGATGAGATTTACGCACAGGTTCAAACTTTTCATTACCGTGTCACATTTTCAAATACAGGTACAGGAGGGAGGCCAACTGGCTTGATCTTACCCAAACGAACTGATCACATTGCTCTGGGAATATTAATAATCATAACATACAAGGGGGAAGAAATGTAATAGATGATTCTTTTCTTCTTTGTTTACATGGTTTAATACCTTGTTTGCTTTATCCTGTCCTGCCTTCTTGACTCCTGGCCAATGGATATGGGAAAAAGTCTGGGGTTTAAAGACTTCATAATCATCTAGAAGCCTCCACAGCTCTGAAATAAAGAGGTCATCGCTTGTGTTGCGCCAGTATAATTTTCTCTCTCTATCATGATCTCTGACGCGTGCAGTGGAGTGCAAAAAGCGATCTGTCTGCCTGGCACAGCCCAGGGCTTACACACAGTGTTAGAAAAACAAACCCTCCCGAACCCTCTAAGCCGTAAAAATAGGGGGGTGTAAATTGAACTGTGGGGGACAAGGGCCGATATGATTCGAGGTTGTACTCGATCGCACTATGGTGCCCTTACAAAGCATCTGTTGGCTTGACTGAGGGGTCAGGCAGACAGTTCGACGCGCGCACACTCCACAGGCCCTAAGCAAGCGCGCGGGGGGTTAGGAGCGACAGAGCTGGTGGGGGACCGCCGGCCCCTAGTACTCTTCCCCACCCCGCCCCCCTGAGGCACCAAATAAGAGGGCTTCTAACCAACAGGAGGAGAACTCTCTATCAAAACAAACTCCCCAAAGACCCACTGAAACCAAAACTGGCCACGCTGCCTCAAAGACGGCATTTATTGAGCATTGTAATGCTGGGGAAGCAAATCCAAAATGACAGCTCAAGTGCCACGGCTTTTCGACTTTTAAAGGGAATCAATTGTTTCACATAACGAAAAGGACCCGAAATGCATGGTTAGGGTTAGAAGCCATCTTATTTTTTGCATAGCAAAGACCACTATCTTCATCAGTCCATTTATTACTCCAAGACCGAGCCAGCGAAATCCCTCCAAGAGTCTACAGGGAAAAAAAGCATGCCAAACTGCAGCATGTGTTTTAGGACCCCGTTTGGTGTAAGACACAGAAGAGCCCAGCCTTTCTTCCTTTGTGTGGGGGCGAGCGGGGCTGGCCTGACCAGGAAGAAGCAGTGTTTATAGACTGAAAGCAGCACTGGAGTGAGAGAGGGCAAAAAGAAGGGGTGGACAGAAGGGGTGTGTCTCTAATCTAGCCATCCAAATGAACAAAACAAAAAAGTGTGAGAAGAGGGTAAAGGGGTCTTAACCTTGCTGAATTTAAACAGATAAAAAAAGAGAGATAATTTGCTTTTGACTAGGTAGGTGAGATGCAGGTGACCTGGTGGCTCTAGGTACACTCTGCTCTAGCTGAACGTTCAGGCTAGACCTGAAGGATGGTAAAGTGTGCTGACAGGGGGGGGATAAAATGAGCAGCACACTCGAGTGCGCTGACAAGAACTTATTGAATAAAAAAAAAAAAACAAGCCTTACACTCACTCCCAAAGTACAAGAATGGCTAGGTGTCTGACAGGGGATTATGGCCTAAAGCTATGATTTTAAAAGAAAAAAAAAAAAATCATTATGTAAACGTGCAAGGGCCGACATGTTTAAACATACCTTTGCCTCTTCAAGGCGCCCAAGCGCTTTAAGCAGGTTACCCAAGTCACTGCGTACACAATACAGATCCTGTAACAAAAGATAAGAGAAATTAAACAACTACCAACTGATGAACAGAATATTTACAACTCATTTTAGACATTGTTAGAGATACTAAACTGAAGCAGCCTTGTGAACAAAGTGCTGGTCACTAAGGTCCAAACTGTCTAAAACCCTGCAAACTTCCTGATATTGTTCATCCTTTCTTTATTATACATATTCATACACATTATACATAACTTTAATTTTTAAGGGTCAAAGTCATTGTTTAGGCTTCTTGCAAGCATTTGAAATAATGATGGTTACATAATAAAAATAAAATATTGGAATAATACCCAGGACCCCCTGGTCCCCTTGAAGGTCAAGTTATTTTATTTTCTATATATATAGCACCAGATCAGAAATCACTTAAGGTTACCTTTCCTATCAAACAGGTCTATACCTCATCCTTTTATAAACAAACTAAATTATTTAGATGACAGCATGTCATTTCTGTCTCAGTCTCTCACACGCACACGAGCACACTACCACCAGAGGACGGAGCGTGCACGCCAGAAAATACTGCGACTTTCTGAGACTTTTCTTGGCTTAACTCACAGGATTATACTGGAGAGCAGAGACATATGCTTGAACTGCTCCCTCCATGTCCCCCGCTGCCACCAAAGCTGCTGCCAGGTTGATGTATCCATCGATGAAGTCCGGTTTGAGACGGAGTGCGTGGCGGTAGTGCTCAATGGCCTCCTGAAGTTGACCCCGTTCCTTGTAAACATTGCCCAGGTTAGAGTAGGCCTCAGCCAGCATGGGGTTCTGCTTAATGGCCAGCGTGCTAAAGTGGGCAGACCTGCAGAATTAAGAGAATTAAAATTTAGAAAAGAGAATGAGACCGTTCCCCTGAAGAAATGACCCAGGTTATTTGCAATATAAATGTTTATAGAGGAACTGACAGAAATACACACCCTTCATTAAAAATATATATTACAATAAGACAGGACTGAGAGAACAGCCTCAGAAACACCAAACCACCAATCCTTCTTCCCAAAGATAAGCAGCAAAGCAGACTCCTTGAAGACAGAGCAAAGGTGCTCATCTCACCTGTCAAGCCTGCGACACTGGAAGTGGATAGAGGAGAGCAGCAGCAGTACGCCAGTATTATCCGGCTCCTGCCTCCACAGCTGCATACAGTGGCGCTCAGCTGCCTCAAAATCTCCTGACTGATATTCACGGTGTGCCAGCTCTGCCAACCCTTGGAAGGAAAGCATACGTTTGGTTGGTTCTGAAGCACCAACGCAACCCAAAGGAGGGGGAAAACAACATGTTAGAAGAAATGGAAATGAGGTAAAAAAATAAAAATAAAAAAAAATAAAAAATTTAAAAACAGACAAGAACAGTGGTGCTGTTTTAGAAATTACCACTATAGTGTGGAATCGTGTTTATGCTGTTAACATAAATTTATCAACCGTCACTACAAAAGAGAACTGCAAACTTTCCAAAACTAGCACTCAAAGTTCCTGTAATGATGACTTTTCATGTACTGCCATCAAAAAAAAAAATAATAATAATATATATATATATATATATATATATATATATATATATATATATATATATATATATATATAAATTTTCTGAAATGTAAATAGAAACTCAACAACTAATGATTAAAAATGACTGAAATAACTGCATTGATAATTTTTTTGAATTAATTAATAATTGAAATAAAAGTTAGAAATCTAAAATCCAAACAAAGGAATGAATCAGGATGAAAATGAAAAACAGAGATGAGGTTTGGCATGAGTGAGTATGATGTGATATGAATTGTGCAAAAGACAGATGAACAAGTTTTAAAGACTAGTTTCCTTTTGATTCAAGAGGAGGAGGTTAAATTAGGCGACAGGAAGAATTATTTGCTTTAAATTAATATAAATCCAACATGGTCACAAAACCAATTAATTCCACTTTGTAACAAAACAGTATCTGACTTAGAGCATTTTGGGAAATGAAGTGCTCAGCATCTGACATTAAATTAAACTTTACTATATAGCCTATACAGCAATATAATCTTTCCAAATGAAACAATCAATATTAACACCATTAAATGTTTCTAAAAAATTACCCACATTATGTATATTACACGACATTAAACAAATTCTCAAAGTAAAAATGAAGTATGTAAAATTACAATCGTTGTATTCTTTTTTTTTTATTATTCCATTACATTTCGATGTTAAATTCAAGTTACTGAATTACAACTTCTTAGCCATCTCCTTTTGAATTAACTACGAATGGCGCACAACCTTGATCTAAACACTCTTACTGTTAAATATTAAGAAACATGACGTGTTAGAAATATTAAAATATACACAATTTAAAAAAGCCCGTCCTTTAGGCAATTATACACGAGGAGGCTGGACACCTCATTCACCGTCCCTGTAAAAGTTAGTCAACAACACTAGACTCGTACAAATGAGGAAAGAAAATGATACTTCAATATTATTAACGTTAATGAGGCTGAAATAACGTTAGTTGATTCACTACGTGTCTAGAAATAATCTACTTCAACAACAGTTTACTCATGGCACGCATGCAAAGAGATCAGTACTACAGAGCTACTACACCTGTCAAAAACCAACTAAACATTAAATCGAGAAAAGATGAAGATCATCGTCGAAGATCGGCGTTTCTATTTCAAGCCAAACCTTCATTAATCTCGTGTTTACCTGTGCTATCAGCCACGTTCCCCACCGAGCTCGCCATCTCTCCTTCACTCTTTACCGAATCCTGTGCAGCGGCGGACAGTGTGACGATTTAAGATGAGATGCAAATATAAAGGTCTCAAATTTATTTCATAAATGTAAAACTAGGTTCGCGTATTGTTGCAAGAAACCGCTGAAATCTTCGGTAAATAGCCTGCGGTCTTCCTGCTGCTAAGCTAACACTACAGACAAATTTACAGAGTCTGACGCGCCAGGAAAACGCCTTCACTTATGTTTTCTCGACGTTACTTGCTCTAAGAATATTTATATCTTAAAGTATTAAACCTCAAATCGACATTGGTACTAAAATTGGCGAATTTACGTTCGATACTTTCACCGCTGCGGTATTTTTAGCTAACAATAGCTTTCCAGTCGCCACCGAAATGGCGGATGTGACCGGGACTTTTTTTTCGAAGAGGAGAGGCAGGAATGCTAACAAAATAGGTCCATAGAAAAAATAAATGCGTACGTTTTTTCCAAAAAATTCTCGTATAAGCATGTTTCGATAATTTAATGGTAGTCATGTATATACTAGATACGAAAAATACGAAAGTTTTTCGTCTATATCGGTTTTCCAAATCCAAGAAAGAAATGGTTGTGTATGGCGTAATCTAAAATTAGACTGTTATTTGGCTTTATGTGCTGTATCAGTACTGTAGCGCTCAGATGGGTGCGGATGAATACTGTTTTAGGCGGGAACTGTTTCTACTAAACACCGAATATATCGCCACACTTTAAACATCTGATTAATTACAGTAAATGAAGAAAATAATTCATTTTCTGAAAACGTGTGTTAAATATACAAATGTGTCATTATCTAATTAAATATGTATTAATGTGAATACATTCCTATACAGAAATCTTAACATTAAACAAATTCAATTTCAAAATGTATGCTTTGATTCTCCTAACATTTTAGATTTTTAGGATCTCCTTCAAAAGCTCAATCATTTTGAAAACACAGCCAAAAAATAAACACGCAATATTTTTGTAGATTTAGGAATAAAATATATAAAAATAAATTATGAATAAACCTGAAAGAAGTCTGAAAGAAGATGCAAATAGGTGAGAGTTGCATTTAAATAATTTCAATGGGAAAATGATTAAAGGTGGTAAGCCTTGTGACATTCAGATCTCAAAACATAAATAAATATTATTGTGACAATACTTGTATTTTTTACTTTGTACTTTGGATTGAAATTAAATTAATAAATTAAAAATATATTGTTAATTTTCTTGTACCTTCATTGCTTATCAAATTAAATGCAGACACAACACATTCTTTCAGCCGTTTTGTATTTTCTGCAAACTTTTGAATTTTACTCCTTGTTTGTTACCAGGGTGTTGATAGTCAGCAGGAAGTGGCACCTAAAGTTCGGGGCTCGTAGGACTGGCTCCAACGTCAGCGCTGCCTTGATCTTTCTGAAGGCTTCCTCTGCAGCAGGTTTCCATGTCACTTTTTCAGGCTGCCTCTTCCTGGTCAGATCTGTCAGCCCACCAGCCCCAAGAAGGCTCGTACCTGGGTCTTGGTGTGACCTGAAAACCCAGGTACTTGGCTTCAGTCAGCTCCAGATGACATCGGGGGTTGGCTGTGAGTCCAGCTTATCGGGGGTATCAGAATGAATGACGACATACATTGCCGCGTATGCTTGATGTGGCCGTAGGACGATGTCCATCATTTGCTGAGATGTTGCTGAGGCCCCGTGAAGACCGGAGGGAAGGGTCCAGTACTGCCAGTGGCCACTGGGGGTAGAGAAGGCAGTTTTTGCTTTGGCAGGTTCAGAGAGAGGCACCTGCTAGTAGCCCTTAGACAGGTCAAGTCTCAAAATGTACCGAGCCCTTCCCTGTTGGTCCAGCAACTCGTCCACTTCGGCGAACAGCCGATAAGTGACAGGGCGTTTAGGACAGTGTAAGGGCTAGGTCGCCAGAAATGTGCAGGCTGCAGTGGGGACGAGGACCATCACCATATATCTGGGCTGGTTGTAGTGGTGTTGCTGTGCTTGTTGAGCCTTGCACATGTGTTCCCGGACTAATGGCATGACCCGGTCAATTCGCTCTCTCATCTCCTTTACATGCTCAACGATGGTGTGGTGGGCTGCCGGCTGCTGTTCCAATGCCTTCTTGGTGACATCCAGGAGGCCTCGGGGCTGCTCCAAGGGGGTGAAGCCAGTTGAGGCCTGGGGGACTTGAAGAGCACGTCACATCCTGCCTGTTCTCTGCGACCACACATCGAAGTATTTGCTTGAGTGTTTGATTAAAGCACTCCACAAGTCCGTCAGTCTGTGGATGGTACACAGTTGTCCTCAACTGCTTCACCTTCAGTAGCTGGAAGAGGTCAGCCATTAGCCGGGATATGAATGGGGTATCCTGGTCAGTCAGAATCTCGGTCGGGAGGAAGAGCTCCCTGGAAATGGTTTTGGCCTTGGCCTTCCTTAGGGGCACTGCTTCAGGGTAACGGGTGGCGTTGTCCATGATGACGAGAATGTGTTCATGTCCCCAGACGGACTTCGGCAACGGCCCTACAAGGTTCATTCTGATGCACTCAAAGGGCAGCTCGATGATGGGCAGTGGAATCAGCGTGCTGGGGGGAGGAGTTTGCGGAGAGGTGAGCTGACACGTGGGGCAGGTTTGACAAAACCGTTTTACTTCGGCCTCCAGGCTGGGCTAGTGGACCATGTGTTGACACGTGTTGGTGAACCCCAGACTGCTGGGCGACCGTCAGTATTTCTCTCTGCAGTTCCGTGTAGTTTACAGCTGCCTCATGGGGAAGGGAGAAATATGCGTGTTGGACTTTGCCAGCTAAGAGGGGGCCAGCACTTGTGCTCAATCGTCGGGATGCCAGCCCTCGGTGTTAGTGGTGGTCTCAAACATTTGCAGGTACATTTGTAATGTCATCACTGGCGGACATCTTCGGGAGGAGCTGGGTGGCTTGGGTACAGGGGTCAGACAGCAGAACGTGTTGGGCAGTGGTGGTCCGAAGGGCAGCGACCTCCTGCTCCATCTTGCCCTGTCAAGTGGCCAAATGCTCTATGATCTGCTGCTGGTGGATGCTGACCCCGGTGAGCCACAGTAGCACTTCTTCCATGATGGGTGAGGAGCTCTATGCCAACCGGAGAACTGGGGGTGAAACAGGAAAATAAAAGTTTGCACTTCACACTCTTGCCCGCATTCTCCACCAGTGTGGCTGGGTGAAGAAACACCCGGCAAGGAGAGCTCAAATAAACACCTCAGAGGGTGGATTTATTAATAAACAAAAAATAATACGAGTGCTGGTGAATTTCTAAAGAAATGGTAGGTGCTGCAGTGCTCTCCCGTCTTCTTTCGTCTTTGTGGTGCAGTGGGTCCATGCCGTTAGGTGGTGGCTGATCGGTCACACGCTGCTGTCTAAAAGATACAAGAGAAGGGATGTTACTGCAAGCTTGTGTGGAGTTAATGCTCATCCCACCTGTCTCGTGGTGTCATATAGCCAGAGGGAAATGAGGAGCAGCTGCGACTGATCAGCCGCCGATGGGTGTCTCCAGGTGCTCCTCATTTGCTACCAGGGTGACGCTGATGGTTGCTTAGGACGCTCATCACATAAGATATAGCGTAATTTTTTTTCAGCTAGCCCACCTTACCTGAGATACATTTAGTTTGAACTTAATCTCAAAATGTTCATTGGTATAAACCTTACAGAAAACGCATGATATGAACTGAATTTGAATGAAAATATCCCAGCTGGGCCTTACATTAACTAGGTAGTAAAGAAAAATCATCCGGATTTCGAAATTACGAGTTTAACAAAAGGCAGGGAACTTTAAATTCCAATTTTTTTGTGATTTAGCAGATTGGTCCAAAGCGACTTTCAAATGAGGACCAATCAAAACCAACAAGAAAGCAATAATGCAAGTACTATGAAGTCCCAGTTAGCCTAACGCACCAGATTTTTTTAGGCTAATTGTACTCTTTTGTACTAGCTACTCTTTTGGCAGGAAGTTTCTCTTTGTGAATATAATTAGCAAGTAATGGAAAAAATATGTTAATTCACCAATGCAAGCTTGTTTGAATCCTGGCAGCTATCTCAAAGGTCAAATGGGGCCAGTCATACTGCCAACTGTCAGCAGAGGGCGCTGATGTATTCACTAGAAAGCTTTGAGGGTATGTGCTTATTTCTAAGGCATTTCAGTCAATGAGCCATGCTGCTCTGCCCCTATAAATCTGGGTTTGTGTGGATAAATGGTTTAAAGTGGCCTAGTGCTCAAGTCATCCTCTGTTGTCATTCACAAGGCTTCATGCTTTCCAAAAGCAAGGGAAGTAAACATAACTGAATCAATTCAGCCTTGCATCCTGCCCCAGCCTCTCTGACTGATTGACAAGTCTAAAGGGCTGAGCCTGTGATGTGAGTCTCATTAACTTTTTTCTCTCAAGGGTCTGGGCCGATCTGTATGGGAAAGGGTTGACATCATTGCTAGAAAGGCTGCTTAGAGTGTGTTGATTCAGTGTGCAAGTTTGCCCCACTTTACCCTGCCACAGCGCTTGGCTGTTGCCTTGGGAAAAGTTGTTGTGCACAAATGATGTCATGGCCATGTTTTGGTCGATTGTATCTGACATCTTTTATCTTTGTGCATGCCCAACTCTGGTCTGGCCAGGTTAGAGCTCCTGGTAAAGGGTCCGGTGTCATTTATCCATGGGCTTTCACACAGCCTCTTGCTATTTTAAGCAACACGTGAATGGAAAGAAGGTCACTCAGAAGCCGTCTGCCGAACCAGCTCCCTAAAAGCGATGTTTTGGGAAAGCATTATTTACTTGCGCAAATTGTGGAGCCACTTGACAACATTTGTTTTGCTCGCAGTTCTGACGACCCACATATTTCAGGTCGTATCAGCTCAGTGTGCCTATAAAACAATGGCCGTGTTTATTTTAATCCTGGAGTTTTTAACCAGCCCACACTTTTTATTGTGCTGGTGTGGTGAGGTAAACTGTTGGGTTAGAGTTTGATATTTGCATTGTCATGGTTACTACTGTGTGAGCAGAGCAAATGTGTGCTACCAAAACAGACCAGCGTTTCTCATCATTGCCTAAACTGCTGTGTGCTTTAGCTCCTCTCGTGCATATTCTCATTGCTGTGTGTGTTTGCGCTGCCTACATGCGGTTTCTCTGAATGAGACTTCAAGGCTGTAAATTATACTTTCGTAAAGGTTATGAAGGACATAAACCAATTTTGTGTTTTTGCAAGCATGACTATCGCTCATACTGAAGGATAGTGATTGGCACAAACAAGGCCACAATGTGCTTTCAGCAAAACTGAAGATGTAATATGTGCAGAATTTTGCTCAATATGACCAATGCAGAGTTTGTTTTGGTGGTTAACAACTTTTACCAGGTCTTTTATTTTTTGTAAGTCCATCAAAGTAAAATAAATTAAAATGTGTATACAGTAGAGCTTGTGCAAAAATATCCATATCCGATCTGATATTGCTCTATTCTCACTGCTGTCATTTTTGTTGTCTTATTGAGAGGATGATGTTCAGTATTTATTTACATATTATTTACATCTTCTTTTCAAACTGGTCTTCGCCAAGAGTATACTGTGGCTTTTAAAATTTGCACGAAATAAAAACTCACCCTATCAAGTTTCTAAATGCATGTTGCAGACTTTATAGTGAATTATGCATATTTCTACATTATAATGTTTAACTAAATTGTCCTGACTTCTGTTTGTTGACATATATGACCCTGGCCCATAAAAGTAGTCATAAGTAGCACAGGTATATTAGTAGCAATAGCCATCAAATCTATAGCTCATTAAGCAAAGATCATGTTCTATAAAGATACTTTGCAAATTTTGTACTGCAAATATATCATAACTTGATTTTTGATTAGTAATGTGCATAAGAACTTCATTTGGACAACTTTAAAGGTGATTTAGGATTCCAGATTTTGATATAGTTGTATATTGTCTTATCTTAACAAACCACACATCAATGAAAAAATTATTTATTCACTATAAAAACCAATTAAAAATCAAATCCCTTTAGACTGGTTTTGTATTCCAGGGTCACATATGAAGTTCTTGCTTTATCTCTTGAACCCCTGTAAGTTTACATATATCTGCCTTTACTTTGAATGCAACCCTCACGTATCAACATCCAATCAATTTTTGAGGCACAAAATCTACATTATTCCTTTTTCAATAATCCATTATGGAAGAAAAGGTTTTCCGCTATGCTTCATTGCATCTTCATACTAAGTGTTAAACTTTGGCATAACTTGTCTCACAGTGATCGTGCTATGGACCCAAATGATATTTCAAATCATTTGGTTTGTTTAGTTGAGGTATGCTATTATTATTGTGACTAAGTGACTGGAGGATTTCCACCAGCTGTGCAATAAAATGGGTGAAAAAAATCTCAGAGACATTAGAGAAAATCGTAAAAATGTAGTATCACCCACAATGTTAGGTGTTCTCTGTAATCTAATGTTCTGTGCTGTTTTTTGCCTCCAGTGGTTATTCTGTAGATCCTCTGATTCAGCTGTTTGCAATGGTCTCCTGCACGAGACCCGTTATTAAAGAGCGTTCCCTTCCTTGCATGCATTTTTGGTTTTGACAGTGACTGAACTATTGAGCGTTCCTACAATAATCCATAGATGCCCAAATTAATCTACAGCGTCCATAATTCTACTGTGAACATTTACAACATAGAAAATGGATATGCTACTCTTGGCTTTAGATGTATTTGCATATGATGTGTCAGTGTCAATTCATTCTGTAACTATTATATAACTATGCGTTAATATTCTAATACTTAGTGGTTGCTTACTAGCTTAAGTCACAAGAATTCCCCTTTTAGCTCTCAATAATATTGTGGTCTCCAGATATTACTTACTGTAAATTTGCTCAATTTGAGGCATAATTTCTTTTTAGCTAATGGTCATGCCGTACAAATGGGTCAGAGTTTAATACTTGGGCTTTGTGCTTTTTGGGGTCTGCTCAAAACCCACTAACAAAACCTTTCCTCATGACTTCATGCTGAAGTTATGCTGCTCTCAGTGTCCTCCTCCCAATTTTTGTTTTATCGGCTTTCTGTAGGTTCTTTGTTGCTGTCCTTATTATGCGTAACCACTTAAACAAAGATGCAGGGATTGCACTAAGACAAATTTCGCCCCTCATTACAACCATTTGATTGTTGTGTAAAAGGCAACAGCCTGTTGTCTTCTCATTATGATATTGTTTACAGCACAGATAACTGAACATGTTCATTAGCACGACTCACAGTCAGTTAAAAGCCATAGGTATAATCCAGCCTTCATGCTTTGACTTGATAAATCACACTATATCTGAGCTCCCTGTGCCAAACAGTTACTAGAGAAGAAAGAAATTAAGCAAGCCCACAGCAGCTGCAAGTTCTTAAATATCAGGTGCTCTGTGTTTGATTCATGCCTGTAGCCTGTAGTTAATGTACATGTCAGGAGGTCTACTCACTTTATAGCCTCATACTTTGCGGTCAGATTGTGTTTGCCCGAACAACAAAGGTATGTGCAAAATGGCAGCCTTTTAAATTCAAAGTCCACATACTTTTTATGGAATTAGAATGGGAAACTGTCATGTAACTTTTTAGATTCACAAGCTGTAAAGTGCATTTGCTTCAAGCTGTTTTTGTGTGTCTTGACTCCAAACATCGACCTCTCGTAGTGTCTGTACTGAATGTGTTGTCTTTTTTTCTACAGCTCCATGATTTACAATATATACCGTTTGAAGAACATTTATATATCTACAGTTAGGGTACAAATTTAAAAATATAAGTTTATTAGTAACTGCCAAACAATTCTTTTCTCGTTTTAAAGTCCAATTCTAAGTATTAAGCATTATTTAACCTTTGCTTCTTATTGGTAGTTAGTGAGGTAGTTAGTAAGTTAACGTAATGAGCAGAATTAGGGATGCAGAATGTGCTCATTCAGAATATGCGCTTTAATAAATGGACAATATATGCATTTCTAACATGCAACTAGTTAATAGTGAGAATTCGTAATATACTAAAGTGTTACTGATTCTTTTAATGTGTTTTGTTTATTACAGTGTTGCTAATGTCAGTTCAGTGGGAGAACATGATAAAATAATACACATCAGGGCTTTGTACTGTATTTAAACCACACCAGGGCTTTGCAACATTGGAACAAATCATTTAAAAAATGCATAAACACACTAAGTGCTAGTTTGTGTACTTATTTGATCTATTTTGAATAGAAGGGTGAGTAATGTATTCATGCTAAAAATTTCAAAAGTAAAAAGTGCACCTTAAACAACTTATTGCAAATATATTGCTTAAGTATAACATAGTGTATAGTGTGTATGGTCCAATGATGAAACAGAACTGTAGATATTTAGTCTAGCTGAGAACACTTGAAGATGAAATATTCTTAGTCATCTCCTAAAAGGATCCTGACTGACAGTCTGATCCTCTTTTACTACACCTTCCACCCCTGGACAACACTTAGAGTTTCACAGTATCAGAGTAATTGTGGGTGTATACCCTCCGAGCTGCATAACTTGTCTCCACCCAATCATAATGGCCGTATTACAATCATAGACACATTTGCCACTCCTCTACCTCAGGGGAAACTGTTAGGGCATCGAATTTGTCAGGTTTAGATAAGGACGTGTTTAGGCCAAAACCTTTTACTGAGATCTTTACAGTTGCAAAGTTGCATAATTAAACACTGCTGAAATCTCGATCAGCCACCACCTGACGGCATGGACCCACTGCACCACAAAGACGAAAGAAGACGGGAGAGCACTGCAGCACCTACCATTTCTTTAGAAATTCACCAGCACTCGATATTTCTGCTCGATTTCAGTCAGTGAAATGCTGCAAACTGCAAACTCTCTTTTGTCTGCATCTCTGTTGTTTTTGTGAGACGCTTATTTGGTGACAGATTTGTCTTTCTGTGAGGTTAAGAAATGCTGTCTGTTTCACTTGACGTGCTTTCAAATGAAATCCTGGCTTTGGAGCGTGTCATTTCCAGCAGTGTGACGGGTGAACTGCAGTGAAAGCCCAGAGAGACGTGTGGTCTGTTCAGAGAGGATTACAAGTGCTGACTAGAGCTTTGCAGCGCCATAGAAATTTCCTGAGCGATCACTGCAGTCTGGTAATGTTTTAAATCATTTCAGGGACGTTTGAAGAAGAAAGTGGGCAAAAGGTACTAGTTCATTCTGTGCAGGGTTTGTTCTGCTCCTTTAAAACCAGGTAAATAATGGTATACTGCAGCGCCGAGACTTCACAGTAACCTCTTTGATGTCGGTGGCATCAAGGCTGACGTGCCTGGCTGATGAACTGATGTTCTCCACCTCCTCCACTTATCCACTCATTAAAAGCCATACATGTCTTCAGAATTGATTTGATAATGATTTCACAACACTGAACATGTTAGCCGATATAAACAGTGTTGTGGAATAACTGGTTGCAAGGGAATGAGGTAATTTAATTACAAAATAATCTATTACAGTTACTGAAAAAATGTGTGGCTTTTACAAAGGGGGTTACATTAGTATTATCAAAAAATATGAGCCAAATTACATTGACTGCTCTTATAAATGAGACACCAATGGTTTAGGAGTTTAAGACACAGAATGAGACCCAATTATTCAATATAGGCCTAACTATACTATTTTCTTTTAGGGTCTTTGTATATACGTTATTTAACAGTTTTTTTTCCCAAGGCTTTGTTAGATGCCCTTGTTTCCTGTTGTAGCTCTGCAAAGTGTATATGATTTAAATTACAACTCCGTAAACAGAGGCGCTAAAGTATGGTTTTATGGCGGCAGTGCTCAATGAACAATTAGTTACACCAGTTAAATAATATTTAATAGTTACTATTTATTGCATTTTAAACACCGTAATATTTTCCAAAGAAACCTTGACACTGAATATAAACACCACTGTATTCTGTTTCCTCCACCAGCAGGAGTCATGGCATATTTGATCCATGTCCAGTCCCAGCCAAACAAGCCAACGTTCCCATCAGAAAGTCATTCACTTTTGCTTCTCTTCCAGACAAATGATCAGTACCCTTACCCTCGGCCCCCCTCTTCAATGCAGTTATATAACCGACCCACCTTGCAAGGCAAGAGCAGCAGGGAACAATGTGTTCAGTGAGTGGCTCATCCCAGAACTGAGTGCAGAAATCAGCCTGTTCATTTGACCAAGGACAATACTGTCCTGTTTAATCGGTTCAGTCTCTAATTATCTTCTCTTATCACGTTGTTTGTTGGCAGTTTTTGAGTGTCACAAGTATTGAAAGAGGTGCCCTACTTCACCAGCTCCCTTCATAAACTTTGAGAAACACCTTTGTAACTCGCCTATGTAACTCAAATGTCTTTGCCGGTACGATGCATTGCTGGTCAAATTACGAGACAAGAATGATCAAACCGTAGCAACATAGCACATCTGTTGTTCGAACCTTGTACCCTTGTTGGGTTAGTAGTAGAGAACTTTAATTAAACGTTTGATTCAATTGCACGTTTCACTCTTAAGTGACATGCCTGGAAATTTCAATATTGTGCTTTTATCCTACAAACTTAAAAAATGGCATTTATATACATTGAAATAAGAGATAAACGGTAACACTTTTAACAACGGTTTGCCTATTAGCATGCATGTTATTTAACTATTAGCCATTTAATAGTAGTAATTAAGAACTTATTAATTCCTTATTCTACGTGACCTTATTCTACAACCCTATTCCTAACTTAACAAACAACCGTACTTACTAATATTAATACAATAGAAGCAATTTAAACCAACAAGAGAGCAGTAATATAAGTCTTGCAAGGTTTTTAGTCAAGTAGACTAGTCAAGTAGATAGCATAGAAAAAGAATAGAGAATGCTAGTATTAGAAGGTAAAACAAGAAGATAGAACTGTCATGCATGGTCCAGCCCTTTTCCTCCTTAGGCTATCCTGTTTATGTTCTTCAACCTTGTAGAAACATCAGGAAATAGGGTCAGATTTACAAAAGTCAACCGAGGCAATAATCTATTATCAGAAGATGAAACATCGATGGACCGTGTCCGTTTTACTTAATAATCAAGAAACTAAAAGCAGAGTTTATCATCACAATAGTGTGGATTGTCCTTGAGTCTGTGTGCTATCTGACTGATGTTGTATGTGTGTGTGTGTGTGTGTGTGTGTGTTACATTCACAGTGTATCTGTGGCCTGGTTTCTTGTGCCTATGAGAACAGAAGAGAGAGGAAATCAGGGTTGGCTGAGAGCTACTGTGGAAGTGCCTAGAAAGGAAGCCAGAGGAAAGGGTGTTATAACAGCTCCATCACAGAGTACAATTAAAACCCCAGGCAGGTTCATATTCCCTCATAAATCTGCCAAACACTTATCTTTAGTCATCTCTAGTACATGACTTGTACAGAAATATGCCTTTGACCGGGCATTAAAACTAAATGTAGTTGGTCGTGGATAATATCTATTATACACAAATGTGTGTGTGTGTGTGTGTGTGCAATGTATGTTAAGTCTTTTAAGTTTCTTTTAAAAAATAGATGGCTTCCAATAGCTCAGCAGCTGCTAGGTTTAAGTTAGGGTTAGGTTTAGGGTTAGGTTGTGTTAACCTATCACTCTCACTACACGGGTCAGCTCTACTTTAATCTGCACCAAAGTTTGTTTCTGCTATTTTTATGCCCCTTTGAATTCCAGCAGCTGTTCTTTAAAAAAGAAAAACGTTTTAGTATCCCATCACACAAAAAGTGTTGACCATGTGATAATTTAGGCAAATACGTATAAAAGCAAACTGTTGTATGATGTGATGCATTTCTATTACAGGGAGAATAAATAACTTGATTTAGACTTTAAGTTACAAGAACACATATAAGACATTTATTAAGGAACTGCAGAACCTGAGCTAAATTCAAAGCATTCGTGCATTACTGTGTAAAGTACATACTGCAGTGTTTTGAGTATTTGTTGAAACAGCAGTTATGTAATTGTTTGGGTGGGTGTGAACTCTTTAGGGTGCAGGAAACTGGCAGCATTTTACACTTTTCTGTCATCTCACGGCTGATAGGTGCTTTCCTTTTGGTCTTAATGGGTACTCTGACTACACTTTTATGATTGCAACTTCACAGAGTGTCTACCAAAACAACATTAAACCTCTTGTTGTTAATCATGAAACACAGATTAGCCACTAATCTTGATTTTGCATTGCTGGTCTGTGTCGAGCTATGTGACTGATTAAGAGTATTTAGAGTTTGACCACAGATTTAGGTGCAGCCGGGGCCAAGCCTGACCCTTAGACTGTCCTGGGGTCAAAGAAGCATTAGCAGAAGGTCACGATCTCTACCTTATCAAGTATCAGTTTAGCAGACAGTGTGTCTAAGCTGTCAGCTGCATTATTACTACACAGTTTTAATTTAGATCAATTCAATTCAGTACTGGATCACTTCCATTTTTGTCTGTTGTGCTTTTCATTCACATAAAACGAACTGCGTTAGCTGTATTCAAACCATAATAACCACAGGGATACTACTGCAGGAATAATAATACATTCAAATTATCACACTTTACTGCAATACTCAAAACATTTATAAGAGGAAGGGAAATAAACTGTACTACATCAAACTATTAGCACTTGTAAACGTCTGGAGGCATTATGTGATTTTAAAATGTCTTTAAGGAAGTCTCTTATTCTCTCTATACTATGTAGATAGCGCTTGCATAACTCCGCACAGTTTTTCTCCAAAACAGAGAAAGATCAAGACCACCCTGCTGAAGTGGACCCTCCTCACATGCTTTGGTTTAATTGCATGTGCCGGGCTTGTTAAATGAACCTGCCCCATTGTCTGTGATCACATTGGTCCTAGGGGCTGTAGAGAGGGTCTTTGATGTGCACTGAATGAATAAAAATAAAGGGGTCCATCCAGTGAAGTATTCGCTCCAAATGCTATTTACCTCATTAATCAAGAGTAAATCTGGTTAAGGTTACAGCTGTCTGCAGCTTTTATGGGAGGTCTTGCACAGATAATAAAAAGGGACGTGAATCTTGTGTTGGATGAGCTTCATCCTGTTCATTGAAAAGCAGTGAAAACATCCTGTCGCGAGTTAGGTGGCATTCATTTGACATTCTGCTCTTCTGTTTTGTATGTCTGCATCTTACAGAATGGTCAGATTTCCACTGAAAAGTGCCATTGAGAATTGAGGGAGAACTCTTATCTTGGGATAGCGAGAAAATACCTCATAAGCACCCAAAACAGCCTAGCAACCTCTTTGAACACCTTAGCAACCAGATAAGTTAGTTTTCCACAAGCACGCACAACTCATATTTAGGACCAGATTTACTATGAACTTGCACCAGCGCACAAAAAAAGTACTGTTAGGATCGCCAAAGACATGCAGTGGGGAATTAGCACTGAAAAAGTGCTGATTGCACTGGTCATAAGTGGAAGTGAGATGCTGTGTCTGTGTTCTTCTGCAAATCACCCACAGATTTTTCCCCTCCCATCTGTGATTTATGGAACTGCACTCTAACACAAATTTACCCTGCTTAGTAAATCTTGCCCTTAATTTCTAGCTCTAGGGCACCTATGCATTTTTTATCATTTGACCTTCCCTTTAATGTGCTAAACAGCTGTTTGTGAAGGATCTGCAAAGGAGTTGCAAAGCACAAAGTCCACACCAAATGGAGTTCAGCTTTCCAACAGAAAACAGCTGCCTGAAACTTTTCTTTTGTAGTTCTGCCATCATTTCTATGACTTAGCTAGTTTAGCATGTTAGACATTTGCATAATGCCTGCCTACTGGCTGCTTTGGCCCGCCCTCAAACAACAGTTGTAAGTGATTTAGCTGTGATGTGGACGCACTCTCTTTACTGGACTCAGGCTCAAACTGGGACCGATGTCAGTTACCATAGTACTGTTTACAGCCGCTAATGAAGCCTCTAGCTGATGTAACTAGCTGATGGTTACATTTCCGATCAGATTGGGTCAGCTGACAATGATGAATGTGTCAATAAGCATATATGGGCACTTTAAGACATTATAAATAACCTGATGTCAGTTTCATCAGCTAATGACCTCTGGATCATCTGCTACACGTCTGTGTTTGGTGGCAAATGTGCAGCACAGAGCGAAGAGCCCAGTGATTCTCCCCAACAACACATGGTGTGGGGTTTGTCCATGTGGAGTAGGGTTTTTTTTTCAGCTTGCAGGCGGTCATGTGACCTTGTACAATGCCAGCTTTCTGCAACCTTCACTCGCAAAAACTCGCAAATTACCATTTTAAACGTTTTAGCCCAGTCCGTGTAGCTTAAAAACACTTTTTGTGTGTGCATTGCACTTTTTTAAAGGCTGCTCGTTTATCAGCTGGTAGCTGGATGTTAAAATAATAAAAGTCATGCCTTAATTCTGTTATTACTTTAACAGTGGAAGCTCGTCTTTATGGCTCAAGGGCTTCTTCCTGTTCTGGATGTCACTTCTAATGTAATATTGGCTCTAAATGTGCACCAGAGCACTTGGAAATACACTACTCAGGAATCAAGAAAATTATTTTTATAGTTGTATATGAAGACCAAAGCCAGCTTATCTTCTAACTAAGCATTGCTGATCTTTTGTGTCCAATTCATTATTTGATCAAATACATGCAACCTTAGTGAGCAGAAGAGAACGGTAAACTTATGTTTAAAGTAATACCAAAACAAAACGTATGAATGATATGTATATCGGTTTACTACTTGTCATGACCGTTCACATGTGACAGTGAGGTGTCAAAAGATTAAAGGGCCAAATCAGAGACTGAGCTCATAGATCTTGGGCTCAATCTGTGCTCCATGTGAATGAACTCATTAGAATTGAGATATATGGGTTAATCAAGCGTAGCCCGTTTAAATGAACGCCTCAAGCATGACCTCAGTGTCCTGTAAGTGCGTCTGTTTGTGGTTGAGTGAAGCTCTCTGAAGCTGACCCCAGCTAACCACACAAAGAGCACTGTCTTCACACGGGCAGAGTCAGCGATCCTGATGATACGTGCTGGAGATGTCGGCAACATGATTTGACCTCACAGTCTGATCAAGCAAAACTAATAGCTTGTTACCTTTGTTTGAACTTCCTTAAAGTAATATGAAGTGTAATATGTTGTAATGTTTTGTATTCGAAAAGTAACCAATATAAAATACGCTATGCATAGTGAAATGCTTCACGATGACACAGAAGGACCTTTTTGTTTGAATGATTTCGAAAAGATCGTTTAACATCTGAAGAGACTTTCTGTTTCACACGAGGTTCTTGTGGTGAAGGAAGGTTCTTGAGATTATAAAAAGATAAGAAATAGAAAGAACCTTTGACTGAATGGTTCTTTTTGGAACCAAAAATGGTTCCTCTAGGCATCACTGTGAAGAACCTTTATTAAGCACATCAAAAAAAAAACATTGGACTAGAAAATAAAAGCTGACAGACCAACTGTTACATTTACATACTAATATTTAACTTCTATTTAACACACTTATAGACTACTACCATTTTTTAAGAAGATGAATTTTATATGGTAATTGGAACAAGAGGAACGCAATAAAGATGATGAAATGCTGTTGTTGGGTTTGCTAGGACATTTCTGGACAAATACTGGGACATTGAGAACAGTCTGGAGGACTATGTCAATATATACTAAGTTTGACTGATTTGGGGGAAAAATTATTTGTGTCGAATGTTGCTTGAAAATTCGAAAATCGAATTGTAGTTCAATTAGAATTACAATCAGAATTTTCGGTGTAAGAGTTACAGATTTTGACGGTCTATTGTAGGAATTTCCACTCAAAGAAGATATACCGGCCTGAGCAGGAGAAGGCTGAAGTTCTTTGTCAAGTTTGATGAATGAAGCTGGAAAGTCTGAAGTTAAGTCCAGAAACGCTGGTCTCAGTTTAGGCATTTAAAAAAAAAGCACAGAGTGGTTTTTGTCAAGCCAACGTAATTAAGGTCAATTGAAAGAGCTCACCAGCATCCATCACTGCCACGGACGCACTCATCGCTTCCTTATTCACTGAATCATTCTTTAAGTCTAGTGTAAACAGCCAATGAAACATCAACCTTACTAATGTCCCAAACAGTCTCCACCGCCAGCTCTCTTAAATGACCCAAAAACAACAGGCAGGTGTGGCCCATCAACAACAGGATGACAGACCTCGACACCTCCGTGCTCCCTGCTGATTTCCTACTCGCAGCCATCCACCGGGGAGAGGGGCAGACCCAGCCACGTCTGTTTCTGTTTCAAACACACCAGGGCTGATGTTTACATAGCTGCACCCACACAACCGAGCGCTAAGCGTGATCTAAAGTTACCCGTGATAACCTAAAGCCTGCAGGTTTAACCTTCACGTTAAGCTCTGGTGGTTAGAGTGCGAGGCCAGAGAAGAGGCTTTCCAAAAGCATTGTTATTTATTTATTCTTCTTCCTGGCTGAGGGGGTTGAGAGCTGCTGAAAGAGGCTCGTTTAATCTGCCTCTGTTTGAGTTTTGGACCAATTTTCGCATCAGATAGTCAAGAGAGGACGGTGTGTGTGTGTGTGTGTGTGAGAGAGAGAGAGATGTACAAGGACTAAATATCTGCATTTGTACCTCAACCTTATTTTTAGGAAGAAAACACTGTCCTGCTTTTTTATTACATCATTCTTAAGGACGAAAGTATTTAAAAAATGAGGTTTCACATTTGAACCACAGCATCCTCATTAGATTCGAGATTACTAAATCTTCAGTCAAAAGTCAGAGATTGTCCAAATGATGTGAGCTGATTCTCGTTTATTTTATAACTCTGACATACTCTGTATTAAAATACTGTGTAACAAAATGCTACTATATTAAAGATGTATTCTAAGATGCTACTGCAGTGATTATACTATATATAAAGTGGTTATAGGTTTGGCATGTACAGTTTTATTATAATACAATAATTATCATAAAAGGCATATTAAATACAAATTCTCTCTTTCAACTTTATGTTTGCGCCGTTGCCACAGCGGATGTCACTGTTTAAGAAAAGAGGGATTTTAGTTTGGACTGCGTGGTGAATTTCTTTTTTATACATTCTGCTAAATTTAAGACAATTTCATGCATTGCACTTTATTGGAGTCTATGGTATTATGCTGATGAGTCACAGATTTTACATATATTGAAATATAAAATGTAGATTTAAATGTATTTCCAAATCTTTAACTATATCCCCTGCTTTAGAAAAGCTCACATTTGTGTTTATTTGTCTGTAAGTGTGTGTGTGTGTGTGTGTGTGTGTGTGTGTGTGTGTGTGTGTGTGTGTGTGTGTGTGTGTTTTACTGTCTCCCTTGGCAGAATGAATAGTAACAACACCACAGACACACTGTTAATAGCTACGACCAGTGTTTATTTGTGTAAGTAGGTTACTACTATTTGACTCATTAAAACTCAACATGTCCTTAAGCTTTCATTTTACTGAAAGTGGTACATTAAATCAAATTTTAATTAAAAAGCGATAAATGTTATCGCCTGAAACTGCAACTCTTGCCGATCGTTTGCCACTTCGGTTGAGGAACGGCCCTTCTCTTTTATTGAGGGTGAAGAGTCTCAGGAGAAACACCTGAGGCAAAGTTAATGAGTCAATCTCTGCAACCTGTTAGCAATAAAATGTTCCTCCGGGCAAACAACAGGCCCCTGCCATAAAGAAGTGCACTGAAAGGTCAAGTGGACTGGGCAAAACACAGGGATGGTGGACAAAGGAAGTGTTTTTCATTGGGTCCGTCCTGCAGGGGTTTGGTCAAGGTCTCCTCACTTCAGCACGTTTTCCTCCACGAGAGGCCAAACAGAGTCCAAACCGAGAGGCAGGCAGGAGGCTGGATATTGTTGCTAATAATGCTAATTAGCATTGATTGCTGTCTTAACCGTCTACAGGGCTTTACTTCTTCCAACTGGAGCTTAGTCTCTTCTGTGTGCTTAGCCTGACAAAACAAGTTGGCAACGATAAATCGCGTTTCCCCTCATCTCTGTGCAGACCACCCTTCACTGGCCACGGCTCCCTTTGTGCTTTTTACATTTTCTCTTTTCCGGCCAAACACGCTGCAGCTCTTTTTTTTTTCTGTTGGTGAGATAAGTCTACACACTTGTATGAAGTATCGCTTGGCAGAAACATAGTCTGCTTGCTAACATTTTTTTGGTGGCAGAACCATCTAAAAAAATTGACGATTGACAATCATATTTTAACAGAAGCATCTCTTCACATGTTTTAATCCTAATTTACATAAAAAGAAGGCCTGTTTTTGCAGTGAATAGAATGGCATCATTTAAATATTCATTCTGCAGCCCTTTTTCGCTATTTAGTTGGTTTGTGCATAAGTCGTTTAGTGGATTCTTTATATCATCATTGATTTTAGTCGCTGATGCTCTGAAATCTCATTCACAGAAATGATACCAAAACTCTCACTGGTTTAAAAGTTTGAATATGTGTTCAAGCGTTCAATTAAAGTTCAGGCTTTTATATATAGACATATTATGCATGTGATGAGACGAAATGATGGCAAAGTTTATTTTCTGGGCAAGCTAACCCTTCAAATGTAGCTTTCTTGTGGCTTCAGAGGACTCGGGATCCAGTGCAGAAGTTATATGTACTACTGCGTTTTTCTCGCTTTTTTGAAGAAAAAAAAAACGGTTGAGCAAACGATGGCGCAATTGTCATTTTTGGGTGACCCATGCCTTTCTAGAGCGCATGCAGGCGAGCAGCGGCTCGCTTTATTGTCTCGGTGTCATCTGATATCGGCGAAGGTGATGTTTCTGGAAATTCAGGATCAAGCGGAAACCAGTCCGTCAAAGGTGCGAAAGCGTCTTGTTTAACCAACATCTTAGCAGTCCGTGCGGAAGGTATGGGCCGCATTGTTATGCGACAGTTTAGCGCCGATGAATAGAAGGCCTCGGGAAAGACCAGCGGACCCAGACCCTGGAGGGGTGGAAATAATGGAGGGTTAATCCCGAAAGCCGTCCCTCCGATGCCCGCCTCCCAGACCCAGCATGTCTCCCATTCAGTCTTAAACACTGAGGACCTACCAGAGTTGAGACGGGTTAAAAAGGGCCTTCCAGTTTTGTAGAGCTGGGAGGGATGCACTTTCGGATGGGAGCGCTAATCTTCCGGGCCCTCGTCTCCAGGGGCCAAGCGAGCCCCCCCCTCTTTTTAAATATACCCCTCTAAACGAGGCATCTCGCCAACGAGGGTGACATCATCAGCTGGCATAGCAGAACTGGGAAAGGGGTGTAATGAGGTTGATATGGACACAACGGAGGGTGCACAAATGAATGTGTGTTGCCTGAATAAACAGAGTGTGTCAGCGAGTGGAATAAGGGTTTACGCGGCACGAATCACGTACGCTCGATTCCCACCTCTAAAATTAGGAGCTTGTTTTGCTTCTGCTATTTTGTTGTGTTGTTTGTCCGATCATAAGCCGGCGTTATGGCAGAGAACCCAACGGTTCACGTTCCTAGAGGACTGAAAAGAATGTGGACGTGAAAAACGTGCGTGCATTTTGAATGCAATTTGTCAGCGACGTAATGAGATGACCGAGAGTGGATGAACCAAAAAAAAATCTAATTATTAAAAATGTAAGTGAAATTGTTTTAAATACAAAAAAATCATAATATAAAACGATATATTAAATAACCTAACATTTACCGAAACGGAATAATACATTTAAATAAATAAATAAAATCGTATTAATTTGACAATAATTAAAATAATGCAAAATTTACCTGTGAGATAACAGAAAGTTAATGATGTCGTGTAAATAAATGATTAAATATAAGTATATATAAATATATTTAAATTGTTACAAAAAGAAACAATAACATAAAATATTAATAATATATAAAACAATAATATTAATATAACGGTAACTCTTTACAGTAAGGTAGGTAATGTTAACTAATATTATCTAACAATGAGCAACACATTTATTAGGATATTTATTCATCTTTGTTAAAATTAATTAATAAAAGTGCAACCGTTTATCGTCCACTCATTAATATTAGCATGCAGGTAAAACTTTGCATGTCTAAATGAATTAATAAATGCTTTACAAATATTTTCGTTAGTTAATGTTAACTAAACGAGTTAACTATAATGTTAACAAATGGAACGTGTCACCAGTATTAAAAAATATATATAATTAAAAAATGTAAAATAATACCTTTAAAATAACTTACAAATCTGTGAAAACGTCAAGAAAACAGGCCCACTGGTTGACATTGCTCAGTTCAGTGAGTGTTTTTTGAGTCTTTAGCACAATGTCTATGCAAATGGCTGTCTATAGATGATCACCCTCCACGGTCCTCTCCTGTCCCTGCTGTATACATCGCCTATTTAATCACGTCCCTTTGTGTGCCAGCCACGCTTTGTCAGAGACTTTAAAAGACTTGCTTTACGAGGTACTGGTCTTTGAATATTAACTGTGTGATCACTGTTGCCACACAAGAAGCGTTCTTCAAACTTTCTGATAAAAACAGGTGAGAGTCAGGCACCACTCGGCTCTTCTCACTGAGGGACCACCGAAGCCCTTGCTCTCAGTTCAACGCAGACCCTTTAGAAGTCCACAGCTAAACTTTTCAGCCCTAATAGTCTTGCATTTAGACATACAGGATGATGATTACTTGTGATTCTTCCCTGGTGGACAATGACAATCAAACGTTTCCCTTAACTTACACTGATAGATCAATGCCCCGACTTTTTACATTTATTAAAGGAATAGTTCATTCAAAAAAATGAATAATTTAATTTACAACCCAGACTCTGGAAATGTTGGGATGTTTTTTACATTCTAATAAAATAAAAAAAAAACTAAAAGAATTTAAAATCACAGGAGCCCATGTTTTATTCACAATAGAACATAGATAACATTAAAAATGTTTTACTTTTATCACTAAATGCCTGTTACAGGTCTCAAAAATACATATTACATTTTTACATGATGTTTATTCTGTAATGATTGCGTAAGCAACATGGTCACCATGGCGTAGCATCTTTTTAAAACATCTGGGCATCGAATGAGTTTCTGGAGTTTGGGAGTTTGGCCCCATTCCTGTCTGATATAGGTTTCCAGCAATGTTCTCTATAGGTGAAAGATCTGCAGGTCAGGTCAGCGCCGGACTCTTCTACTACGAAGCCATGCTGTTGTAATATCTTCAGTATGTGGTTTTGCATTTTCTGCTGAAATACACAAGGCCTTCCCTGAAACAGACGTCATCTGGAGGGGAGCATATGTTGCTCTAAAACCTTTACATCCCTTTCAGCATTCATAGTGCCTTCTAAAACATCCTTACCACCTCCATACCATCAGAGATGCTGACTATTGAACTGAACGCTGATAACAAAATTATTGCATACCCTATAGAAATTTATTTTGGACTAAAGCTGTATCGAGGTTTTGCGACAAGGTTTCATGAGGGCAAATGCAAAACCATTAAAATAGAATTCTCCCCGACTGTGTGCTATCTATAAATCTGGTTCTTCGTGTTTTAATGTGCTTAGACAAAGGTGCAATTAAATTGAGACCAGGTAATTGTGTACGTGGGTGTGATCTGAAATCACGGTGTGGTACAAAGCCATGACTGAGCTGGGAACAAGGAGAATTTAACAGGTGTGTTTACAGCAATAATCCCTTTCATTACATTAAGGAAATCCAACATGGAGTCGCAATAGCGTTATTTCAACGAATGCATGAGCACAAATAATGTGTCTCTGCACATGAATGATTAGTCCTTGCATATTATTGAATCACACCCAAGCGGCGCGAAGATAAAGATGAAGATTTTGCCGCCCGTCTTTGTTGCAGCCGGCCTGCGATCATATTTTTAGTTTCACTATCTGAGAGCAACAAGTACACACTTGTCTGGCAATACACTGATCAGGACCTCACAATGGGTCTGGCGATTCACTTTCTTATGTGGGAAATGCGGTATACAATGCCTTCACAATGGAGAGGAGAATAGGAACTCTCTCTTTATCAGCTTCCAATTCCCGGGCTTGAGGCCAAGAACAGCTTATTCAAACAGTAGTGCATAAAAAAGACGATAAACGGACTAGCTTCAAATGCCATGCTTATATATAGCTCCGTGGTAATGATTTTTTACAGATGGTCTGGGCTCTATCTTGCGAAATTGTCTTTAAGTTTCAGTGTTTTCTCTTGAATGTAATTCTTCCAGCTCAGTGCACATCACCTGTATAATTGTGAGCCCATGTTCGCTGGTTCTTTGTCTCGTTTTTGCATGAACGCTGCCTCTGGCTTCCTATAAGGCCACCTGGCGTCCATTAAAAGACCAAGAGCCTCTGTCTGTGATCAAATGCAGGTGTGTCTAAGCATACAACTAGGCCACTCCATTCGTCTTCAAACACTTCCAAGAAAACACACTATGGATGCACTATAGTATTCCTAAAAGCGTCCAAAAGTGATCAATGCTGTACCAGTGATTTAGCGCCATTTGCAGACTTAACGTCACTAACAGACAATACGTTCTTAGCGTGTTTTTTCGTTTTGTTTTGTTGGTGAATGAAACGGGATACTTTTCAATTAATGGCACAGACTGGTTTGTACAGTTATAGTCTCAGACAGCCGCCCACGACGTTCACACATCTAACACAATCTGATTGGATGACTCTCTATATGCCGTTTCCAACAGTGAAGGTGCACCAGGGTTTTATCAGTCCACCTGAATTACACACTTTATGCGGACTGGCAACATTGTGGTTTGTTCCATTACATAAGGCTGTTTCATAATAATTTTGTAATACAGACAATGGAGACAGGAAAGCATCCATCTGCTGTTTCTAGCATGTCAGCAAATGATGAACTCAAAAGAGGAATCTTTTGGATTTGTTAAAAGTTTGTGTGAGGCACTTACCTGAGGAGACTCCAAAACAGAACAGTTTATCCTGCTTTCTTTTCAGTTTCATTTCAAAGGTTCCAAAGGAAAAAAAAACGTTAACATTGATAATGCCATTAGTGTTCCTTGACCATCAGCTTTACCGTAACGGCAGTACGTTTAACACGGAAAACAGCTATTTTAAAGTGCAGTGATGTTTTACAATATCGCTATTTTTACTGTATTTTTGGGTCAGGTCTCCTGTTGTGTTTACTGCATATTTAAAAGATGAGGATTACATTCAGTGATAATATGACAATTTTGTCTAAAATCAATGAAATATAATAAAGAATTCTAAAGTAAAATACAGTAAAATAGTACTTTAGAATGTTGTTAATATTTATTCAATTTTGCACATCTTTTCTGCAGTGGCATTCTTTTAACGAGAGCTGATTATTGCAGCATACACAATGATCACAGAATAAACATCATGTTAAAATCTAACTGCGGGTGGATACGTTACATATCAGTTGAATACTGGATTTTCCATCTAAGCGGGTGGCTCTTGAAATGCACCAGTGTGGAGCAGACTTTGCTGACAATTAGTCAAACATTGGTGAGGCTACGGTGGTTGATTTAAGATCTCATTTGTTGAATTCCGAATAAAAAGGGCTGAGATAAGAGCAACATTTCCAGAGACAAAGATACTACTCTGGCACAGCAGTTCCCCGGCGGTGCTGAGCGATACAAGGGGCATAACCTCATGAAAGCCTGCTCTGATGAGCGGTGCCTGTCAGCGTGCTGTAAGCTTGAGTTGATCTGGGAAAAAAGCTGTACATGTAGAGGTGACGGGACTCAACACCCGCTCTGTCACCTGATATCCTCTCATTTCCATGTTTCTCCTGATTTTGGGGATTCTGTTTTTCCTTTCAGGTGCTGGCCAAAGCTCCAAAGCTCGCTGTGCTGTTTCCCATGACCGGTTCTCAGCTCACTTCATCTTGGCTTCTCATCACCAGAACTGATCAAAGCCTTCTCCGGCGCACAGGAAGATTGCAGCGACTGGTCTTACCTTGATAATGGAACTGACAAGAAGATCAGAGGCTGCTCATATGAACGTTCTCAGTGTATGACAACTGATCCTCAGTCAATTTTGCCTTTTGTGTCTCGGATAATGGCATTTTTAGCCAAAGAAGAAGCTGATTTGGGAACAGCGGCTTCTGTTTCTCTCATAATGCTTTTTCAGTGTAGGCTCAGGTCTCCCGTTGTGTTCACTGCATATTTAATAGATCAGTGGAATATAATAAAGAATTATAAAGTAAAATACTGTAAAATAATACTTTATAATCAGGAGGGCTGAGCTCACATTACCCCAGGATATTTGGTTCAGATCAACCCACTTCTACCATTTCAACAAGCTAACATCATGCATGCTAACAGTGAAGCCTCATACTATAGCTTTCTAAAGTGTGCCATTTTTCTAAAATGCAAAACAAATAACTACACACACACACACACACACACACACACACACACACACACACACACACACACACGTGTGTGTGTGTGTGTGTGTGTGTGTACTACGTAGGAATTTTTTTTAAATCCTACTATGGAGAAGGCCTATGTCATGAGAATTACTTAGCTCACGTTAAGGTACTGAGTAACTTTCCTATAGCGTTCAGTAAACATTTTTTTTATTTGTTAATGTCTGTAATAATGCCGTAATTTTCACGATTTTGTAGGACTGTACACTATTTACCAGTGCGCACGCCTTCTAAATTAATTAGACTAGCGGCACGTTACGCAATTAATATTCATGAGATAGCCCGTCAGCGTAGTAGGATTGGTAAATTCCCGCGGGGGAAGCCCAATGAGCGCATCCAGTTGCTGCGCATGCGCACGAGGGAGAGCGTTGCGTAGAGAGCGCACCAAAAGTTTGGGAGTTTTCAGTGGACTGAGTGTATTAATGGGGTGCCCGGCGATCAGTGCGCGTTTGCCAGTGTTTCATACCCATAGACGCGCGTGAAAAATTCGCAGTGGACGGGGAATTCTTTTAGAGCTTCTCTTTTTAATTCTAAATCGGATTACATGCGTAATGATACGAAGTAAAACGTAAGTACCGTTTTATTTGCGCTTCTCTCTTTCCGCTGTGCATCAGACCAAACTCATCTTTCGGAATTAAATTCAGGATTTGTATTTTCACTGCCATTATCGAACAGCATTTCTCACTGTGTGTAGTGTCTTTGCCATGTTTAATCGCACGGTTGTTTATTTTAAGGGAGGTCGACACTTATTGCACAGTCTTTTTATGTTTGGGAAATACGTTTCTGTTCTACTGGATTATGTCCGCTTGTTTATTTATTTCTATGATATTTCAAAATAACGGTGTTTAATAAGCAAACACCGGTCGTACGACGAAGAGACAAGTGTCTAAGAAGTGCTTAAAGTCCCCCAAAAATTTGAATCCGTGTGTATTAAATGAAATCGTCTGTAAAGAAAATATGAGGTGAGGCTTTGTGACTTGTCATTGTTATCAGACATCTGTGTTTTCCCCAAACGCTGGTTGATAGAGCGCGCTCAGGTGGCATCGAAAAGAATTAAAAAGTAACGAGTTCAGTCTGCAGTCAGGTTTCAAGTGTCTGAAGCCACGAAAGAGCATCTTTCTGTTCTGTTTCTGTTTCTGTTTCTCTCACCTTATCAAGTTTCCGATAGACTGATATATATGGGCCAGGAGTGGGACTTTTTAAAGTGATCGGCGTTGATCGATTACCTTGTGCAGGTACTTTAATAAATCATCAATCCAGACCAGGCATTTATCTTTCTGTCTCATGCATGTGAGCTCCCAGGTGAAAAAAAAGGGCCCTTCTATAATGTACTTTATTTTCACTCCCTGTTTTTATACATAATAAACTAAAAATTATTCTTTAGTACTAAATTGTGCTTTTAACGTACAATCTCTGCATTATAAAAAAAAAAAACCTCTAGTACATTAGAACCCAACTTTCATACAAGTACACTAAAAAATATGGAGAAATACAGAGATTGTGTGTTAAGTTTTATAATAGCCCAGAAAAGCACAGTTGAGTAGGAAGTGCTGTTAAATGATTAATCGTAATTAATAACATCCAAAATAATCTTTATTGTTGATATATATAATAACTTATGTAAATCAAAATATAGGCCAACATGTGTTTTTATATACATAATAAATGTGGACAGAACGCACACATATATTATGTAAACAACAACTTATTTTGGGTCCGATCAATCGTTTGACAGCACTAGTACAACATTATTGTGTGAAAGTTATTTTTTTCCCACCTCTGCTCGTGCATGATCCCATGATGCACCTCGTTAATGGCCGAGAGAAGGAGCAGGCTTTAACGCCAGCACCCGGTTTCTTTTACTGCCATTCTTTCGTTTCGATTATTGTTATTATTCCAAAAGCGCCTGTAGTATTCGCAAGAGCACGTACACATGGACTCCAGTTACGGCATGCTCGTGTTTTTGGCAGCCCGGGCTCTTGTTTGCTCTGCCAGTAATCCAGAATCTGTGTCAGCTTCCCTTTTCCCCTTTTTCTGTCATTGTCCCGTGGCCTCGTTCGCGTTCTTGAACCGGATCGGAGGGAGGGACATCATCGCGCAGGGTGTGTAGATCGCTCGGAGGAGGAAGGAAGCTGTTCACGTGCTGAGAAATCTCAACACCTTGGACCCTTTTGAAAGCGTAACCTCAGGTTAAACTCTTCCCTGGCAGGAGCGCAAGCGCGGAGGGGAAGCACACCCTCGTGTTAATTGGGAGACAAGAGCTGCCAGGTGCCTGACCCTATAGGCTCGCTGTGGGTTGCCCCGTTGCTGTAAACAGCCTCATTGTTTGTTGATCGGTGCTCGTGTGATTAAGGCACGCAAGTGAGGAAGAACGGCATGATGTAATCTGGCCCTGCTGTAGGAGTTGCGGTCAACAGGACATTTTGCATCGGATTGGGTTGCATTTTTTTCAGTAGTTATCGTAGGTTCAGAATGGCGTGTATAAAGCACCAGTCAGAGGTTGGAAATAGTTTATTTTAATTCGCATACACTGTTTTTCCAGCGTAAAAGTAGTTCCGTCTCGTGTTCTCCTGCAGATATCCATCACAGCCGTGAGGAGAGCGGCTTTTCATCTTCTGTCCGGAGACTAAACCCGCGACTTTTCATGGAAGAGACTCTATCACCCAAGAACGAGAAGTGAGATTCATGGCCACCATCCCCATCCCTCCGCCGTCCATCCCTCCTCCTCCTCCTCTTCCTCCTCCTCCTCCTCCTCCTCCGCCCGTCTCAGCCAGCGGTCTGACCCGAATCGACTCTGGCCGCAAACACCGGCTTCGCAACCTGAACTGGGAGCGGATCCCCAAGGAGCGCGTGGAGGGCCGAAAGAGCGTGTGGAGCGGCTCTCCGGATGAGGACTGTGAGCTCGCTATTGACCTGAGCTCTCTGGATGAGCTCTTTGGGCAGAAAGAGGGCGACAGGCCGGACCGGGCCAGCGGCTTCCGCCGTAGTTTACGCCGCTGCGGTTCTCCACAAGAGACGACTGTGGACAAAGTAAGAGCACGTTTCACTGTACATCATTAGCATGTGGTAGATAAAGTACAAAATAATGCGTGTAACTTAATGGCATGCAGCTCAGACACAGGTTTTGTGTTTATAAAGAATGAATGGAGCACAACAATGAAACGGATTTATTGGTTTATAAAAGTAAAACTTAATTTCACATGCATGTGTTCAGTGTGAATATTTGACATAATTGTCTTCATTTATTGCTGAAGGCCATGGGCTTTTTTTAAAACCTTCCCTTTTTTAAATTAATGTATAATCAACCTTTTATTTTAGTTTCTACAGCATGTTTAGAGAACAATTGTTATATATATATATATATATATATATATATATATATATATATATATATATATATATATATATATATATATATATATATATATATATATATATATATATATATATTTATAATATAATTAATTTTTTAATTAATTAACTGAATTGTGAAATTAATGTTTAATTTTGGCAATAATATAGCCATTGTCGATGACATGGCATTAAATCATCAATAAACGAATCGATAAATAAAGACATGTTTTGAGGAAGACTTTAAAGAAAAAAAAAAGTCACTCTTTAAAGTATGCAGTCACTTTTGAGTTTGTCTGCTGACTACTTTCATTTGTGTTTGCAGGTTACGCTGCTCGACTCGAAACGCAGCATGAATGTTGGGATATTTCTGCGGCAGCTGAAAATGTAAGTTTTGGTTACATTTATGAACATTATATATCAGTCACGCCACTTGAAAAGAAGATATTTGCGCATTTATCTGCACAAATTGATCGAACGCGTTGGCCACGCTGCTTTGTAAATCTCTGCGTTGGCTGTTTTAGTAATGGGTCCAGTGATATTATCCCATTTGTTACAAACAGGAAGTAAAGGTTTCCAGGAGAGAGCGTCTTAACACTTCAGACAGGCAGTAGCTGGAGGTCATGTTTATTTTTGAGCCGTTGATTGCCCTCGGAAGATGCTGTCCTGTCAGAACAGCTGGGTTTGATGGTCGCAGAACGTGGGGAAAGGTCACACCTGCTTTTTGGACAAATGAGCCTTGATGAGAAACGCAACCTGATCCCCGCGCTGGCTTTTAATAATCTGCAGTGAGATTAAACGTCGACTTTGATTCAGGTGTTTCTAATGAAATGTTGCAGACTGAAAGCTGTTCGCCCGGGAAATCATAAGCCTTAAATCATTATTCATCTCTTTTAATGCAATTGTCTTTGTTTTATAAAAAAGGGTTGTTTTGTCATGTCAGCGCTTGCTTGCTGAGTAAATATAAGGGTGCAGCAGAGCCCATTTGAGTTGAAAAGCCTTTCCATGGGACTGATATCTGTCAGAACATGTGGAGGAATTACAGAGAAGCGTTCCCAGTGTGTGTTCCCAGCACACGCTTTTGAAGTGTTTCAGTATGAGTTGTACTCAGCCGTGGCCAAAGAGAGGTCTTTGTTACCATAGACCCACGTACTTTTTTTCGTTTCGCGCTTGAGGAAACCTCATGAGCATTCAGTGCATGAACAATTAAGCCAGGTAAAATCAAAAATAGAAACCAGTGTGATCTTGTTGAACCTCTTTTGATACAAGCAATAGAACCAGCTGTGGGCTTTCCGAGTGAAAGTGGACTCGCGAGTATCTGTGACCTCATTTAGGACAAAGGGACCAAATTCAAGACTCCGTCCAGTTAAGCGCGTTGTTCATTTATTTGCTAAGAGACAAATCGTTTCGAGTAATGCATTTAAAAGGAAATTACACTGAAGGAGTGTTAAAAAGCACAGTGTTTGATGAGTGCCGCCATAGCAGCAATATGAATGTTAATGTGACGCTACTATGCTAAAAACCTGACGCAAAAATGGGTGCTGCCATTTGTAAGGGTCTAATTTTTCGGTCTCATCAGTGTCCAGCTGTTTGTAGCTTCACTAAACGGTTTGTTTTTCTGCTTGATATTGAAAATCGGTGTGTCCTATCATGCTATTCTAATGTGTTAATTATAGCATTATAGCGTCTAACAAACCGGAAGCCACTGGCGCGCTTCAGCATTGAAGGAAAAGGTGGATAGTATTCGTTTTCAGACGATATCCCTGTGGATACCAAAAAAGGGACCGTTTATACTGAATAGGAAACTTGACCTATAGAGTTCCATTGCAATTGCATGCATATGTACCATATGTATTATTAGCTAAAACATATTCCAGTTTCAGCTGTGCCAGAGCTTTGTACTGTACTGTGCGGACAGGGAACGTGTTTGAAGGTGATGTGATTGTCAGCGTTTGCTCTTCCCTCAGTGCCGCCAGGGAGATCGTGGAGGATGTGCGGCGAGGGGTCGGGGAGCGTTACGGAGCCGAGAAACTGGCAGAACTCTGCAAGCTGCTGCCTGATAATGAAGAGGTATTGTACGCTCTCTGACACGCCACGCTTCACAGAAACAGACACGTCTGTCCTCCCGTGCTTCGGTCTGCTTCGTATTAAAAGCAATTAGACGTGATGCTGCTTGTCTGAAATCATCTGTTGACTCCACATCATCTCCTGTTACACTTTCCGATTATTAGAAATCGGATGCTTCCGAGCAGGAAACATCTCCATGGGCTGATAAGGAGATCGTTTGCTTTCGAAATCATTTCTTTAAAGAGAAAATTGACAGCTCGCACAAAAAGCCACAGTATACTTTAGTCTTGAGTTAAGTTTTAAGTTTCTTGCTATAAAACTTCACTCCAGCTGTTAGAGACTGTGAGCTGATGTAGAACTGAGACTGTTTCGTGATTAATACGTACTTGAGGTGTCTTTGACGTAGTTAATTTCTTCATTCAGTTCAACACAATACAGCTGCTTATAGCATATCAATATTGCAATGCATTGCATGAAATCCTTTGTCCTAGAATATTGTATTTGACCAAAAATACATATATACTCAGGGGGAAAAAAGAACCATTCTCTCGTTTAACTGCTTTTATTTCTAGCGAATTTCTTTATCGTGTCTAAATGTTTGTTTAACAGAAGTTAAACCACTGAGACAAACTGAACAAGTTTCACAGACATGCCTGTGAAACGCTTTCCTATAAAGATCTGTAAAATGTATATGGATTTTTCAACAATTCTTTAAAATACACTTATCTGTTTCCTTTTAAATTTATGAAAGCAGTCCAAATTTTCCTCTCAAACCAATTGGTGTGTTAGCGTCAAATAGTTCAATACTAAGAGCAAACTCTTATTTTCATTAATGCAATTTACAGTAAAGAATATTAAAAGGACCATATTACAAGAACAATATTGAAAGCAAGTAACTTGCAGTACTCTTCTGTGCGTGTTTGCATTTCATAACAAAGTTTCATAAAAACTCATAACGGCCTGGGAGTGGCCTTTAGATTGAAAGACATGCATTAAACAGATGCCGCTCGAAAGAGAAATAAACAATTGAGAGCGTTTGTAAAAGCCTTATATAATTAAAACTGCAATTTGATCTTGATGAAGAAAATGAGTTAATTATAGTATTAATGAAATTAAAAAATAAAGAGTTGGCACCTCAAATAGTGTGATTAAAATCAATCCAATCAGGCGTTTGGTTCCAATCAGTGAATATAATACTGTACCTACTATAGTCTGTGTAGCATTCATGAGGTATACGATAAGACTGGCTCACAAATAAATCTACTTGGTATTTGTGTTTCGTTTTGTCCAGGAGGCCAGATTGAAAAAGTTCAGCGGTGACCGTAGTTTATTGGCAGAGCCGGATCTCTTCGTTCTCTTGCTGGTGGAGTTACCCAGGTAAGACTTCAGGACTATAAGTGCTCCACGTTGTAGTTTATTTCACTCCTCGCTCATTAATCTGCTCATCATCATCTCTAGCTTTCGCATGCGTCTGGACGTCATGATCCTCCAGCAGGAGTTTGACCCTGCGGTGACCTCTCTCTGTGTGGCGGCCAGATGTCTGCGGGAGGCGGCTCGAGGTAAAAACTTCCTCTCTCTTGATTTGTTTGGACCTGTTGTAGCTCTGTAATGAAGTTCACGTGTGAGCCGCGAAGTACCCGAGATCTCGCGCTCAGCCTTTTATGGAGTTTTGTTCTGGCGTTTGATGGCGTAAGTGGATCCTGATGGAGGGCTTCACTGATGTGGTTAACGCTCATGTGTTGTTTGTGCAGAGCTGCTGAGCTGCCCGGAGCTTCACTACATCCTGAGACTGGTGCTCAAAGCGGGAAACTACATGAACGCTGTAAGTGTTTTATTCGACGCTCGTGAATAAGCACGTATCTCCTGGCATGAATTGGGTCTGAGGTCTCTTGTGTTGGCAGGGTGGTTACGCCGGGAATGCTGCTGGATTCAGGATTTCCTCTTTGCTCAAATTGGCCGACACCAAAGCCAACAAGCCAGGCATGAACCTCCTCCATTTTGTCGCCATGGTAAGTGTCACTGGTAAAAATGGAATAAGCCGCTCTTTCATAGATAAAAAAATATAAAGCTGAGGTTATTATTGTGATAGAATTCATTGTGAGTGTTTGCTTGTTTGGTTTCTCGCTTACAGGAGGCTGTGAAGAAGGATAAAGACTTGCTGATGTTTTCCAGCCGGTTGAGTCATGTCAGCCCAGCTTCAAGGTCAGGAGACAAACAAGCTTTCAGCAATTCCCAAGCTCCCAGTTCAATAGACTATCTATGTATTCATCTCGCCTAACCTCTCATGAACATGTCTAGATCACGTTCGTCCTGAATTCAAAACACTATGTTGCATTTAAGTAGAATAATTTAAGTAGCTGTTTAAGGTTGTTGTTGATGCACATTTTTACTCAACTTCTCGTTATTTTACTCACAAAATAAACCTTAATGAGTACACAAAAAAATCAAAAAAAGTAAAAAAAACTTTAGTTGGGGGTAAAATTCACTATTAACCGACTAAGACTTCTGCCTCAGAAAACTTCTATGTTTGTTGCTTATTTGATAGTTAGTAAGGTAGCTGACAGTTTAGGTATAGGGTAGGTTTAAGGGATCTAAAATGATTAAGTACTAAAAACAGCCAATATGCTAGTAGTCGGCATGCTAATAACCAGCTAATTAATAAAAAGAATTGGTCTCTTTTTAAAGTATTTTACAGCAGACGTTTTTGTTGTTGTTCAGACTTTGTTCTTTTTTTTTATTTTTAATTTGAGCCAGTTTTCACTAGGTGTTTTTTGATTTTATATATTTTATTAGTTCATGGTTCTCAGTGATTTAATATTAGATAGAAAACCTAAATTACACTCATTTTTTTCTGGTCAGGTTGTCAGAAGACTCTGTGGTGGAGGATCTTTCTCGACTGCAAAGCAGAGTTGCTGAACTCCGAGTCAGAGCTCAGGCTGATGCTGAAATCGAGCAGCAGACCAGAACATTTCTAGAGGTTTGTTCACATCCATTTCTATATCATATTCGCAGATGTTCATTTGTCCGTTCAGCAAGCATCATTTCATAATTTCTTTGTTCAGGTTGCGGAAGTGAGGCTCCAGGAAGCTCAGGACGAGCTGGAAAGCTTACAGAAGACCAGTAAGGCCCTTGTGGATTTCTTCTGTGAAGATGACAAGTCCTTCAAACTGGAGGAGGCCTGCCTTATCTTCCACTGCTTCTGTCATCGGTTTCAAAAAGCTGTGCAGGTGAGCCTCCTTTTAATTCACAAAAACCAAATAAATCGTAAAATATCCAGCACTTACCTGAAGCTAGAGCTGCAAAAATCTGACTCTGAAAATGTTATTAAAGAGACACACTAAGTTTAATTTGACATTTTTAGTCTAAATGTGACTAATAGCAACCACGTAAGTGATGCTTAATTATTATTGAAAATAAATAAATAAATAAATATATATATATATATATATATATATATATATATATATATATATATATATATATATATATATATATATATATATATATATATATATATATATATATATATATATATATATATATGCCACTGAGTATTTTTTCATGTATTAAGAAAAATGCTTGAAAGTATATTACCACATATTTAGCCTTTTAATATTTATATTAGTAAACAAAGCATTTTTTCATGTGATTAATCACTTGTTGACAGCACTAACCAATATTCTCTACTAAAAGGAATTGGATTAAATTAATTCAGTTTGATTTATGAATCCCAATAATATTGAAAGATCTTTTTCCAATCATAATTTCAAACAAATAGTCATTCAACTTTTCCTTTTATGTATTTTTTTTTTTTTTTTTTTTTTTTAAATTAATTAACAATGGAAAAATATAAATAAATAAATTAATATATATATATATATATATATATATATATATATATATATATATATCATGCATTTTTCTTAATACATGAAAAAATGCCCAGTGGCCTTCATGAACATTTTAACTGATGACATTAATCTGTGACTTATCAGTTCATTGAAATGGCCAGTTTAAACAGATTTATGAAAATAACTTTCCAAATCTCAAACAGGATTTATGATTTATTCCCGTTTGCTTTAGGAGAACACAGATAGGGAAGTACAGGAGCAGCGGCGTCTGGCACGCGAGCGAGAGAATGTGGAGAAGCGTCGCTCTCTGGCTCTGTGCACCGGCCTGGAAGCGGAGCAGGAGTCTTCAGACCTGGAGCACGCTCTGCAGAGGAGCCTGAGCTACACGGGCAGCCGTCGCAGCCTGCGCAGACTCTCACAGTACTTCCTCCGCTCCGGAGAGAGAAACGTGAAGTCTCATAACCCACAGCACCAGCAGTCAGACCTCTCAGACCTGCATGCTCTCAATCCTGAAGCCTTCAGCAGAGACTCAGAGCTCAGACGTTCTCTGCTGAAGAGGGAACCCGACAATAAGGAGACTAAAGGGGCAGATAAAGTCAAACAAGCTCAGAGTTTAAGCACAGATCTGACGTGTGACCATGCAGTGGCTTCCCCGAATTCTACAAAAAGCCATTCTAGGTCGAATACGAGGACAGTCCCAGGCGACAGCGCTTTTGTTGCTTCGGGAAAAACAGAGACGTCACTTCAGCAGGGAGCAGTGAATGTCCTGCCGCTCACAGGACTATCCCCTAACAAAGTTTGGAAAGTTGAGAAACCTGTTCAAGACGCCTCTGAAAGGCTGACGCAGATCGAAACCGATACCTCGAAAGATGCGAAGAATAAAGAGTGCGTAAATGGCAAATCTCTAAAGGGAGTAACACCACAGAGAGAGACGTGGTCAAGTGCATCATCTCCTCCTGGAGATCTGTCCCCGGAGTCCTGTAGCTCAGAAAGAGAGCATGTGTACCCGGCGATAGGAGAGACCCTGGAGTGTCACACCCTAGTGAGGGCCCTACGCTCCTACGAGAGCCTCTCTCCAAGTGTGACGCGGCCCACCACCAATCACTGCTCCAAATGGAAGAAAGAGCAAGACGGCACTAGCTCGCCGCATGCCAAGGACGATTCCCGTCTGGTAAAGACACCGACGCGAGGGCCAACCAAAAGACTGCTGGTACAGCGAGGAGGGCCCTCCAACAGCAGCGGGATCCCGAGAGTGCGCACTAAAGCAGAGCTGACTCATGCTGACGGTTCAGGTGTTAGTCAGGTGTCACGGCCTTCCCCAACACGCCCCTCGTCCATTCGCACAACGCTAGCAACGCGCTTCGCTGGCGTCCAACACGAACTCAAGCACAACAGCAATGCACGGCCGAAGGTTAACGCCCTGTCCGATACTGGGAAGCAAAAAGTCAACTCTACCGAGAAGCTGACCCAGGATAAAGACAAGTCCCAGGAGGCGTTCGTAAGGGGATCGCCGCTTCGCGTTTCAAAGCGCCTAGCGCCCAACTCCGAATCCCAGTCTCCCCAGAGCATGCACTCTCCCACCGCTGCCACGACGGCAAAGACCATCCGCACCGCCATTATCAGTGCAGCCAAAGCAAAGACGACCAAGACTCCCGGCACCAGAATCCCGGCCCCCAAAGTTCACAAAGCTGCTCCCCAACCCATGTGGAGATGATGTCTGCTTTCTCGAACTCTGCGGAGGTTAATGTTATCTATGCATGCCTAAGGAACTGAATTAATATGATTTTTCTCCTGGGTGTCAAGGTGTTCGCGTGAACGGTCAACTCAAACTGCCAGTACATAAAGGAGCCATTCATTGGGTCGGCCCAGAATGGACTCTGTAATGCATCTGAGCAGAGTCTACCTTCAGAGCTCTCCGCTGATTATTCAGGTCGCCTCTCGTCCAGCACTGTCTTTAGCTCTACCTCTGAACACTCGAGTGCTCTGTGCAGGTTACAGCGCACATCAGAAGGATTCCTACCAGGACCTTCTTTCGATTTGTGTTTTGTTTGTGATGTGAGAATGGAGCTTCCACAGTCAAACAGATCACCGTTAATGATAAAGCGAACTCTCCTGTTATATTGATTTTAACTTGCCCTTTGATTCAGGTCAAATCGACTGCTTACTTGAGTTACAGGTACAAAATAATGACAAAAGATCATGCATGTAGTAATTCGAGATCCCAAAGCAAATGCGTTGAAGTAAATTGAGTGTCCAGTTGTACACGTTAGGTTCCTTCCGCTCTGATGCACTTTACAGACGAAAGAGAGATTTAATGCTGACAGAAACTGTCTTTGTGGTAATCTGCTCTGCTTGTGTGTTTTGTTTATATGGAATGTTAAATTAACAGAATCAAAAACACAGCTGCCATTTGTAATATTTGTATTTGTAAATAATGAGTATTTGAAATAAAAATTGAATTTACTTCATTCTTTAAAGGTTTATTTATTCTTATAAGTTTTTAACCGTTATATTAACGCCGGTTATTATAACAAAAGTTACAACAGCACTCACAAGTAAGGATGCATATATAGATATAGACCTTTATCCTGCATATCCCAGTCAATGAAGATTTTCTACAGTTGATGTTTATAATAATTTGGAAGACTTTTAAGGCGCACTCTGTTTCAGATTTATGCACACGCCTGCGGTTATGAATGGAGTATTTTAGCCGAACATTATTAACAGTACTACTGTAGAAATACCCCGCTGACAAGCATGTGTCTAACGTAAAAATACCCATAACCCATGTTACCCCTAACACTGTAATCGGAGCTGGGTAAAAACATTGCACGTAATCTGGATTACGTAATCAGATAAAAAAATGAAGTACTTGTAATTAAATTATATTTGAATATACAGTTACTTTTTTATGGATTAATGGATTTACCTTTTGTCGTCTGATCCTCTTTCGCTTAATATATTTTTATTTGAAGTACCCAAGAAATTGTAAAATAAATATTTTAATAAATAAGTAGAACATTTGCTTGTTCGTGGTTTTCTGAAGTTTTTTTTTTTTTTAATTATTATTCCATTTAAAATTATTTGTTTTAATGTAACATGTTTATGATTTAATTAGCTTTTCGTTAAACTCACAACCGCCCTGCAGTTCCTTCTTGGAAACCTTGACATAATATAATGTCTAATACACTTACATATATTTTCTTACTCTTTGTTTTTCTGTATCAATATGCGTCTACATTTTAAGTTCTTTTGGATAGCCTTTTTTGTTCTCACTCTTATCAATGACTTATGTCAAAATAATAAGGTCAGCGTGGGCAAATGAACCAGAAGGTCCTGAAACGTCCTCTTATTTTGCCGTCCTCATTAACAGCTCATTGTTTCGTGGCCCTCGCTTGCACTCAAAGGCCCCTGATCTCTCGTCCCCTTCTCTTGACACAGTCACTCCCAGCTTGTAAACGTTGCCATGGTGATGCTTCGGGCATGGTCAAGAATCCCAGCTGAACAGTGGGAGACGGGAGAGGAAAAGATGCTAGACTTGGGGTCTCAGTGGGAACGACCCTTTTATAGGACATAATGACGCCAGAGCTCTTGGGAAAGGCAATAAACCGCTGCTGTCTGTCTGTGTGTTCATGCGCACACATGTCATTCAGCGCATTGCTGGTTTGATCAATCTCCGTCAATGACATCATTATTCTGTGGGAAATGCAATGAAACGTCTGGAAAAGTCACAGCAGGAATATAATAGGCTCTCTCTCAACTCAAATACAATTTATTCATGATATACAAGATGTAGGCTGCTTGCGTTATGCAAACGACTGCTCTCTCCTTTTTTTGTGTCCAATATTTTATTTATCAAAAAGTAAAATGCCATCTCATGGTGACTGATAGCAGTCAAAACGAGATTTGTGTTACACACACATCCTAATCATTCGTTCACTTTTGACTTGCAAAAAATGGTCAAGTTACAGGTTTCTGTAAACCAGTCAACCATATTTCCAGAGTGATCTGTCCTAGATTATCAAAAGCACTAAGATGTCGTTGTGTATGTTGCAAGAGTATATATGTCTAGAGCTTTCATCATTTAGTTTTTTGTATATTAAAAGCTATAGAAGTGACTATAAATGTCCTACTCCTGGCTTTATCTAAGTCAAGCAAGAAATTGTACTAAAAAATACTACTCAAGTCTTAGTAAATAGTGGCATAATGTACATTTTTAAATGTACAATATATTATGCATTTTTAAATATATATATGTTTTTTTTTCTCATTTTCAGGTTCACGAGGGATTACTAATGCACGAGCCATGAAAAAAAATATTTCTACATCACACCTGAACTATTATTAACGTTTTATTAATGAAAATATAAAATATTTCAACGAAATATGTTATTATTCTCGTGGTTTTTATTCCGGATTGCACGTTTGAACGGTAGAAAGTAAAGAGCGGTTCGCGAATCGACTCGAATGAATCATTGAAAAGAATCAGTTCACACGAGCGAATCGGACGTCACCGCGTGATGTCACAGTCTCTCTTCTTCGGTGGTATTCAACAGCGCTATAAATACCGTCTCGTCCGTCGACGCGCTCTCTCTCTTCTGCGATGTTTCAGCGGAAAGATGTTACAGCAAATAAAAATGAGAAACTCAGGCCGCGACAGGGTGGTAAGTTGATACCAAAACAAATTGAAGTTATTTAATCTATGTTTTTAATCAAATAGTCTATTTTGAGTTGATGGGTGACACCAACTCAACCGCGAGCTTAAGCACGAGGGTTTTTTTGACCGTTTGGTTGTTCCTGTGAAATAAAACCACTTCAAAACGGTCTTTTATAAATCTCACTTCTCCCGTAGTCCAAATTAGACGACGTGTAGTCGAAACGCCCGTACACACACAACACAAGCGGCTCTGTTGACACCGTTTATTTTGTCTGAACTCTAGGGGTCTGAATGCAGTCCCCATCCCCTCCAGACGAAGACTCCCCAGCTGCTTCAGCTCTGATGTAAGTGCGCCGCTCTGTGTTTTGAGGCCCCAGCGGTAGTCAGCTGTGCAGGCCCGTCCATGCCTGGGCTGTGTTACTCTGCTGGAAGAGAAAGGTGCTGCCGCTCGTGCTCCTCCGGGGTTGGCTGTTTTAGTGAACCCTGCTGTGCAGCGCAGGGCAAGCTGTGCCTTCTGAGAGTGGTCTGTGCTCACAAAATGAGGCAGGCCTAGTCTGGGGGCTGACATTCGAACCGAACGTGACTCGTTGCAGGTGTGAGCCAGAGTTTTTAACAGTTATTGTTACAGGTTGCGGTGGAGCAACAAATGCCATGATCCCTGGGGCCTGATGCGTTGAGAGGTGAGTATTTGGTTGAATTGTCTTCTACTTGGGGCTGTGTACAATCGACAATGTTTTTTTTTTTTTGTCCACTTCGCCTCATGTCAGTTATACATCAGTATAGGTTGTTTTTGGTTTATATCGGTCGCTTTACTTGTGCCTTTCCTTTTATTACAGGGTCGGGTAGATGTTCGAAGATCTGGAAAGTCCGTCGAAATCCTGTTGTGGGTAAGCTTTTACTTCATTGTCGTGAACCAAGTTGATACAATCATAGCAGAACTGTTTCTCTGTGATTTCCTTAACTTGGAAGAGAATATGCAGGGTTGGCACTGATTTTTGTTGAGACAGTCTACAGAAATCCGACAAAGAAGCCTGCTACAGTTTACTTACTGTTGAGTGTCAATCTGACGCCTTTCTTTTGATAAGCATATGTTTGGTAAAATCAGAGACTGAGCATTATATTGAATTTCTCCTTGTATCTCCTTCAAATTTGGTTTATTGATGGTTTGTGTATTTGGGATATACCAGAGTCGTTTGACAACTGAATAAGCAGTTATAGGCTAGCGAAGAAAATGGATTTCGTTCACTGGTCAAGTTTATGATTTTGGTTGTTTTTAGTCCTGTATATATCTTGAAGGGTTTGTTTTGGAGGGATTTGTTCATAATTTATGTATACACAAATTCTGAGTGTTATAAACGAGCGTTTTCTGTATTATGAAAACCCCAAGTTCCTTTTTTATAAAATTTTTACTCAATCAAATTTTGGGGATTTTTGTAGTGGAAATGTATGCAAATTAGCACAAATCAAATAATGGCCCGTTTTGCGTCTTCAAACATGACATTTAATCAATCTGCTAGGTACATGAGGCGAGTTCATGACTCATTTTTGAGCTTTTTCCCCTTTATTGCAGGATCCGGTTCAACAGAGCTGTTCAAAGATCTGCAAAAGTCCATCAAAATCATCCCGTTGTGGGTAAGCTTTTACTTCATTGTCGTGAACCAAGTTGATACAATCATAGCAGAACTGTTTCTCTGTGACTTCCTGAACTTGGAAGAGAATATGCAGGGTTGGCACTGATTTTTGTTGAGACAGTCTACAGAAATCCGACGAAGAAGCCTGCTACACTTTATTTCAGGGATGTCAAACTCGGTTCCTGGAGGGCCGGAGCCCTGCAGAGTTTAGATGCAACCCTAATTAAACGCCTGATCCAGCTAATCAAGTACTTCAGACGTAGTGTGTGTTTTAGCAGGGTTGAATCTAAACGGGAACTGAGTTGGACACCCCTGCTTTATTTACTGTTGAGTGTCAATCTGTGTGTGACGCTTTTTTTTTTTTTTTGTTGTAGGAAAGATGTGAAGATCTACAGAAATCCAGTTCTCAGCCCGATGTGTAGTTGAGCAGTTAAGAGATCAGGTCTCTGGTTTGAGAAATGAAGTGAATACTGAGATGACGTCTCCCTCTACTGTAACCTTCAGAATTGAAAGGAACATGGGAGAGAATGACCGTGTGTTTGATCTGTATTAATCATTGCCTGGTGTGGTGCTGGATTGCCTTCCAGATCAACTGAATAAATTGCATATTCATGTTTAAATAAAGTGATACACTATACAAACGTTTGGGGGTTTGTTTTTTTTGTTTGGTAAATCAAAGGTTGTAAAGATCCAAATGTACACAAACATCACCTGATCTTAAGATGTTTCTCAAATGGATCAGGATGAAGTTTCTGCTGTGAGTTGGTGGCACAGGAATTGCTCCATTGAACATCTGAGCTTTAAGGGAGTATAGAGTTTTTACATGTCCTAGCTAATGTTGCAATTTTTACGTTAAAATTCAAAGCTAATGAACAATGCAGTTTTTTTTTTGTAATAAGCTATTATTATTCAGCGACCAAGCATTTTAAATATTGGCTTTCTTTGAGGACCTCCTTCAAATTTGGTTTGAGGGTTAACTCTTGTCTATTTAGGATATACCAGAGTCATTTGATGTACTGAATACGCCATTATAGGCTAGTTAAAAGTGGTGCAAAAAAAAAGACATCAAGTGACTGTTTTATAGCACTTCCTGTTTGTCAATAGATTTGACCTATTTTAAAGGTTGGTTAAATGGTGTATTTCGTCCCACACTGAACTGTACATACTCCCTTCAGCACTGAAACAAACGTTACTCTTTATTCATGTATCCTAAAGGGGTTTCTTTGTTTCTTAGAGGGATTTTATTTTTCATATATAATTTGCTTCATTAAATGGAGTATTTTAATCCCCCACAAATTGTGAAAATAGTTTTTTGAATTATAGTGACAAAAATGAGACCAAAAATTCCTTTCTAAAAAGTAACTATTGTGTGAACTTTTGTACTGGAAATGCATGCAAATTTAATCAAATAATTTATTAACTTATGTAATCAATCCGGCAGGTAAATAAGGCGATGGCTATGAGTGGTTTTAAAACGACGAGTGAAACTTTATGAGCGTTAGCGCCCTCCAGGGGAATATCGACTTCCTTTGAATCCAATTTAAAATTAATTTCGCACAGAAGACGCGATAAAAAAAACGTTCACGCAAAATCTAGATTAAAACAGCACGAATCAGTATATTCTGCCTCACGAAAAGACGGCCGGCGGCCCTGGAGTTTGGCCCCGGAGTCACGTGACGCTCTTCGGTCACGTGACCGGACAAACGGGAAGTTCGTGATTCTCTCACTACAGCTGTCTAACTTTATTCTTTCAAGAAGACTCTCCTCGCGCTCCGTTAGAAAACGTTCACCTCCGGACGATAGAAGTGAACCCCTGTCGGTGTCGGTGTTTAACCTCCGGTAAGTGTCCGGTAGTTGATGTTTACCCTGCTGTTTTCTCTGCTCCTGACGTGGTTTGAAACATATTCTGGAAACACACGGTTTATCTCTGCCGGTTTCGACTCGTGATCTAAACATTAATCTGAGGCACGACGAATACCTTCTGCCTAATGCTTTTCGTGAGTGTTTGTAGTGTCGAGGAAGCGAAAATGAAACTTTACTGTGTCCTGCGTCATACAAATATAAAGTATATTGGATATAACGATGTGCACGGAGGGATTTTGATAACTTTCCTCGTTATAATGTAGCGACATTCCTGTAGAAAGAGGAACTGTTGGCCGGATTTGTATTGTCCTGAATTTCTACGTTCACGTGCTTGATTTGTTCAGACTTCATTTAAAGGTTTTGGTGATAACTATATTTTATATCTGGCGCATTTATGTGTGCATGTGCTGGTAGTAATTAGCTGTCAAAACCTGTGATAATGCACGTGATCAAACTGAGATCACGTGCTCTAGATGTCACAGTCAAGGATGAACCATCAGGTGTTCTTAAAATACAAATAACAGTGCGTTGTGATTTATTTATTTTTAAGTGTGGCCCAAGTGTAGTAATTGGGCGGTTGACTTTTTACAGTCAACATAAAAATTAATAGATGCTAAATATAAAGGACTGAGTATAAGGTGAAAAGATTTTTTCACTTGTTGCATCAAAAAAAAGTCTTCGAAGATTTTTCAAAATTTCTTAAATGACCTTTTATGTTCAAATACATGGTTCTGCGATGTCAGGTTTATTTATTAAAAGATTAAAAGGCGATCAACGTGACTACATAACTAAAATTTGAAAAAAAATATGTATTGTTTAGAATATATATATTTTTTAAAATATTTAAAAATGTTAAATGTATTGATTTAATTTTTAAACGACCTTTTATGTTCAAATAAATGGTTCTGCGATGTCAGGTTAATTTATTAAAAAATCATATATTTTAATTAAAAGGCGATCAACTACATACCTAAAATTTGACAAAAAAAAAGTATTGTTTAGAATATTTTTTATTTTTAAATATTTAAAAATGTTAAATCCATTAATTTTAGTTTGACATTGCCCGTCTAACCCCGTGATTTTCAGTCACAGGTGACGTTATGAAACCTAAAAAAGCCCTTATAGAGGAAGACACGCACTCATCCTCATGCTGACTGACTCAAAGCAGAAGAGGAAGTGCTGTGTCTGTTCAAATAAGGGCTGTCCAAGCGTGTCCGCATCTCCAGATGAAAAAGAAGCCGTTCTTTCTGTTTGCTTGTGTTTCAGATCATGGGCTCTCTGTTTCGCAGTGAAGAGGTCTGTCTGGTTCAGATCTTCCTCCAGTCGGGATCGGCTTACAACTGCGTCAGCGAGCTGGGAGAGCTGGGAATAGTGGAGTTCAGAGACGTGAGCGAAACGCCTGTTTTATAAAGCGCCTTTACCTTGCGTTGACTTGAAGGTAACGAGGCGTCTTTGTTTTGAAATCCTTATCTCAGCTGAATCCGAACGTGAACGCGTTCCAGAGGAAGTTCGTGAACGAGGTGAGGAGATGCGAGGAACTGGAGAAGACCTTCGGTGAGTCTTGTCCCTCGTATCCCACGATCCTGCGTTTCTTCTTTCTGCACGCCCCGTCTCGTTATTGTTCCCAGTGCTGTTGTGCTCGAGTCAACGAATAAAACCTTGATTGAAATGTAACGGCTTGCTGCTTTGGAGCAGTTGATGGCATTCAGCTCGCGGCATTTAGGCCAAGCACGTCTTTAAATTGTTAAACGACACCCGAATATCTGTGTATTTTGCTGCAATCTAAAAACTGCACGAGTAGGTAATGCAGTAATTTACTGCTGATTTAATAGTTACTGCGAATAATATCGCAGCAGTCGTTTGGGGGAGAAGCCTTTTTATGCTAAGATTAGTGGTGGGATGTTTTAAAAATAATAATAATAAAAAAATTATAAAAATTGATTATTATTTTTAAATTGCAATTATTCACAATGTTACTGTTTTTATTATATTTATGAGCAAAATAAAAGCAGCCTTTGGTGAGAATAAGAGGGTTATTATGGGGTAGTTCACCCAAAAATTACATTATTTATAACTTAATTATCTATAACTTAATTCCGTGAACTGGGGCCAGTTGCATAAAAGCTTTAGGCTAGTCTGAAAGGCAAATTTTTTGGTAATAATTATTATTTTTTTTTAATTCAAAAATATACGTTAGTCTAGGTTTAATCTGAAACATAACACCAATTACTTTTTGTAAAGTAGTTGGTCAAACTAGTATTAAATCACTGTCTTAATATAAAAGCTATGTTCTTTTGGACATTTCATGTATGTAATATCATAACATCATTATGTATAAACATAAATAGCCATTAATCACGTGACGCGTGGATGTTTTCCATGTCTAAATGCATAAAGTGATTAAACCAGTCCTCGTTAGCTCAACTTTTTGCATAATGCCGTTCTATGTTGGCTCGAAGGTTTATTTTCTCTGTTCCAGTGCTTTTGGAGCAGGAGATTGTCCGCAGTCTCTCTCAGAAACTGCAGGCCCCCATCCCGATCCCTCCGGCCCCTCAGCCCAGAGAAGTCCTCACCATCGAGGAGGAGACCGAGCGCTTGGCCCGAGAGCTCAGGGAGGTGCGGGACTGTGTGCCACTTTACAGGACACTGTGTTAAAGTGGGAGTTCGTCAAGAAATGCCAAATCTGTGTATACACAGAAGAACATATTTTGAATAACGCGAGCCCAGTTAAACACTTTTTGCAAAAAAAAAAAAATGCTATGGAAGTCGGTGGGGAACAAAAACTGTTGACGTACTTCAAAATACATACAGTTTCTTGTTTGATTTAAGAAAGAAATCGTAAATGCTGGCAATTTTGAGTGAAAATGGTCATTGTTTTTCAGTGCTTTCCTGTATCAGAGTCTAGTCACTTTCCTTTGTGGTTATTTCCCTGTAATGCGATGTTTAGTAAGTGTGCTGGACGTGGTCTCTAACGCTGTCAGTTTGTGATGACTTCTGCGCAGGTGTCCAGGAACAGAGACAGCCTGCGCTCTCAGTACACTCAGCTGTGTCAGTACAGAGGGGTTTTAAAACAGACGCACTCTCTCACAGCCTCACAGGTAGGACCCGCGCTTTGCTGCCGCTTCCTCCTCTTCCACATGAGCGTCATCGTAGTTAATGTGCGCAGGCCCCGCTTGTGTCGTTCGAGCCGGCGGGCCTGGCAGAGAACCGGCAGGACGTCAGGCTGAGCTTCGTGGCCGGCGTGGTTCACCCGTGGAAGGTGCCCGCCTTCGAGAGGCTGCTGTGGCGCGCTTGCCGCGGTTACATCATCGTGGACTTTCACGAGATGGAAGAAAAACTTGAACATCCTGATTCTGTGAGACCTAAAGCATTTCTAAACCTTAGATTCTTTACAAATGAAGTAACAGAAACGTATACGGTCAAACCAAAAATTGTTCAGACACCAGATTTCATTTCCTTTTTTTTTTTTTTTTTTTTTTTTTTACTAGCAGATGCAGGACACTATAGTTCACTTATGTGAGGAATTGCTACTTTAGCACTTTTTTACACCACAAACAGAACAAAACGAAGCATTGCTTGGTGATTGGACCTTAATTGGTACGATAATGTGAGAAATGTTAAAGGTGTCTGAATAAACTTCGGTGTGGCTGTACGTCTGTTTTTGTTCTTTTTTTTTTTCTAATGTTGGTGAAAGATTTGTTGTTTTTGCTCAGGGTGAGCAGGTGCAGTGGACCGTGTTTTTAATCTCGTTCTGGGGAGATCAGATCGGTCAGAAAGTGAAGAAGATCTGTGACTGGTAGGGGATTTAAACATTGTCTAATTTCTACACTGAAAATCTAATGGATCACAGAAGAGTCAAATTAATAAATTAAAATGCTTTATTTAATCCGGTCATCTGGAACCAGAAAGAAAATGCTGAACATTATAAATCTTGTGGGAAATTATTATTATTATATTTATTATTATTATATTATTATTTTTTCCCTTTTTAACCATCTTGATTTGGAGTAAAAAAATTTTTATACTTATATAATAAATTATAAATTTTATACTTAGTAATAATAAATGAAATGCATAAAAAATGGAACAAATAATGGTCTTCTTAAATTTGTCAATAAAGCTGAAAAAGCAGTAGATGTCAAAATAAGCCGAGATGACAGCCGCTGTATCTGATCCTCTGTCCCTCTTCAACATTATAATTGATAATCCTGACTATAATTGACAATTCCTGTTTTTAATTGGCCATATCCCACACTTTTTTTTTTATCATCCCACCTCACTTTTCACTCCCACTTTTTTTTTTAATGGTATAATTTGGTCGGAACGGCCACCTTTTATTCTGCAGCCAAAAGGTGGTCACATGGGACATGCATCAAATTTGTTTACCTGTCATATTGTGGAAGTCACCCAAAATTCACAGGGCCATTTAAATTCTAGGCC